>NW_012035784.1:0-743 GCF_000956235.1 Wasmannia auropunctata | reverse complement strand
GAGATGTGTATAAGAGACAGGTCAAGAGTAGTAGGACTATTGATTGAATGATTGATACTACTGTAAATTCTCTGAGAGCATGTTTGACATACTGAAAATTCAATTTTCACAATTTATTATTAGTGCAGCACTGTGCTAAATCAAAGAGTAGATGATTTTATTATTTTAAGAGGTACTTTAAGATACTCTGTATCGATTTTAAGTTTGATGCATTCATACTACTGTAAACTCTTAAATCTGAGAGCATGTTTGCCATACTGAAAATTGCAGAGGTCGGTCGCATTAAAAATAACAATATTTAAAATATATATTTTAAATAAAGAAACGTAAAAGAGTTATTTAATATTTGTTATTTTAAATAGCTTCTTCTGATCTATTTCTTATTTAATATTTTAAATATGTTTTTGGAATCTATTTTATACTTTTCATTTTAAATAAGTCGTATTAGTTTTTTACTGATCATTGCGATATTTTATTTTAAATAAGTTTCTGGGATTTATTTTATATTTGTTATTTTGAATAGATATATTTTATATCAGTTTTTTTTATCAACTTCTGCTTATCAAGAATCGGTCGTATTTAAAATAAAACATTATTTAAAATATATTTTTTAAATAAAAAAAGTAAAAGAATTGTTTAGTATTTATTATTTTTAATAGCTTCTTTTGATCTGTTTCTTAATATTTTAAATATGTTTTTGAAATCTATTTTATATTTATCATTTTAAATAAGTCGTATCAGTT
>NW_012035783.1:0-841 GCF_000956235.1 Wasmannia auropunctata | reverse complement strand
GAAAATTTATTTTGTAAATAATATGCCTCGAAAGAAGTTGTTGTATTAAATTAAACAAATAAAAATCAAGTTGTGTTATTTTCAATGTATACATGATTTTCAAAAAAAATTCAATTTTAAAAATCAAAAATATATTATCAAAAAAAAGTGAAATCAAAATGTTACTCCAAATATACCTATTGTAATTATATTAAAAGAATACAAAACAAAAAACAAACAAAACAAAAAAACCGTAACTAAAAAAATGTAATATTGGAAACAAAAAAAAAGTCAGAATAATGGCATGAAAAAGAAGTGAAATCAAAATGTTCCAAGTATATTAATTAGAATAATCAATATCGTGAAGTATATCTTGAAAAAAAATATCAAATGGGGTTCAACAGTATTTTTTTTTAATTGTTTTAAATAATAATTTAGGTCATATATATTCTTAAAAAAATATTTAAAAAATTATATCTTGCATATTTATTATTTTAATAACGAAATAAAAATTGTCACATTTGAATCGGACTTTTTCGCGCAAA
Source organism: Wasmannia auropunctata (assembly GCF_000956235.1). Classification (NCBI taxonomy): domain Eukaryota; kingdom Metazoa; phylum Arthropoda; class Insecta; order Hymenoptera; family Formicidae; genus Wasmannia; species Wasmannia auropunctata. The sequence continues at coordinate 317 of NW_012035783.1, read as the reverse complement.
AATGTCGTATGACGTCATTATTAGCTACCGGTAGTTGACCAATCTCGTCGCCGCAACCGCTATATATATCATATTTGCTTATTTATGTCGTGTTTAACCTTATTGCTGTCACTGCTGTCAGCCGTATTGCTCCAATATACAAGATGTCAGATAAAAAAAGATACGGAAAGAAACGTTATAAATCTTGTTTTTTCCGCGAGTGTGGAAGTACCACGATTAACGCACCTACAAAAATTTTCATACCGGTGCCAAAAGGCGAAGCAAGAAAACAGTGGGTGGAAATTATAAGAGGTGATGGGCGAGAATATTCACAACAG
>NW_012035782.1:0-352 GCF_000956235.1 Wasmannia auropunctata | reverse complement strand
TTTCAAATAAAAATTGTACGGAACGGAAAGGTTCAAGAAAATATCATTAATTTTATTTTAGATGGCGTCGTTAAAATCAGATCAAGACCACATCGAATGTATATAAAAATTAGAGAAATTGTATTATGTATATATTATTACATAACACAATTTCTCTAATTATTTTGCATATAAAAGTATTGAAATAAAGTTATCAAAAATCAATATTTTACGAGATATTTTATACTCTATATATAATGCCATATTTCGATATACAATATTCTTGTAAACTATTTCTTCATAATAGTTTTAGGCACAGAATAATAAGATGAATCGATTAGTGTAAAGAAAACACACAGTTGCTTTAAAAATT
>NW_012035781.1:0-1323 GCF_000956235.1 Wasmannia auropunctata | reverse complement strand
CTTGATCTGAATCTTGATCTTTGTGAATCTTTATATTTATTTTATTATTTGGATAACGCCAAGAAATATATGGTTTGGGTTAAGTCCCAAGGGTTATTGCAAACATTCATTGCAAACCTATATCACTGGCTTTGCGTTGTAAAGTACATACGTGGAGGCAGTGTATGTTGAGCCCTCCCTATAGGGAGGCTCCATCTTGTTTTAAATTAACCTAACCCAAATCATTTTCGAAGACGTTATGCAAAAAGGCGTCTTTTTGCAAAGAGGCCAGCCTTTTTGCAAAAAGGCTGATTATATAAAAAGGCTGCAACATATATATATATATATATTAGGGTGGGTCGAAAAAAATTTTTTTTGAAAATGAATTAGTAATAACCCTCAAAAGTTAGCTATGGACGTCAATATGGTTTGAGTAAAATTTCATCAAAATCGATTAAGGCGATGCTGGAATAACGACATTTGTATTCTAAGAGATAACTCGAAACGACTGAACTTTGAAAACGCTTTTACAAGATTGAAATAGACATAAAATGTAAGCGCGCTAGGTATATATGAGTAGTAAAAACGAAAAAATATTAAAAAATTACCTTTTTTGGGGTATCATAACCTGTCACCTGACGTAAACATTTCATAAGTACAAAAGTTCTGCAGCTCATATGTACAAAAAAGTACCTAGCGCGCATTGCGGATTACTTGCACAAATAATACAAGACCTTTTGAGCTATGATTAGAACCGTAGAAAAAAAATTGTCCATTAGAATGCAATTTGTGGTAATTCGGACATTCAGCTAAGGTAAAGATAGCAAAAATTGCGTCTGGCAGTAAGTGCCGGATTTTCCAAGAGATGGCACTTCAATTAGTTAGATAAGGATATTCCACGTATTTGAGTGAGACCAGAAGATATTGTAAGAAAATCATTTAGAGATACCATTGACACTGAAGAGTCTACTTTATCGACCTCGTGAAAATTTTTCTGACCTTCTGCCTTAATATCTTTAGATTGCCCCTCGACCTTGCAGTTAATAAGTTTATGTATTTTTTCATAGATGTGTCAAAATTTAAAAAAATATTTGAATTTCAATACAGTTTAGTATTAACTATTGTTTTCTGGTCGCTGAACGAATTTGAGGTCAGAAATATACATTTCAAAATGTTTCAAATAAAAATTGTACGGAACGGAAAAGTTCAAGAAAATATCATTAATTTTATTTTAGATGGCGTCGTTAAGATCAGATCAAGACCACATCGAATGTATATAAAAATTAGAAGAATTGTATTATGTATATGTTATTACATAACACAATTTCTCTAATTATTTTGCAT
>NW_012035780.1:0-1653 GCF_000956235.1 Wasmannia auropunctata | reverse complement strand
GTGCAGGCATCGATCGCGTATCGAACGCGATCTACGCCGCTTTTGCGTGCGAGCGGCGACAGCGGACATTCGAGCTGACGAGCGAGAAAACGAGCGAGCAATACAGAGTCTGAGAGGATGAAGGGCTGCCGGCCCGGAAGTGTCCACGAGAACGTCGGGAGAAGACCGTGAGGTGACTCTCTGTTTCCAAGTGCTGTAAAGCCACGGGCAGGTCGGGGAGCGTACTCCCACTCTGCGGACGAACACGCCATATTTGGTGTTAGAGTTCGGTTGCGTACGCCCTTTTGGCGACGCGTAATTCTTAGAGTTTTCGTGTTGGCTTTCGTTTCCAAGTGCGAGGGTTCCTTTGGCGTCTTGCCGTGATCTGCCGAGAGTGCCGCATGTCAAGTATCGAGCCGCCCGGAGATCATCACCGCGAGTGTGCCGCAAAGCTCTCGTGCACGAGTGCGCGAGTCATAGAGTAAGTACGCGCGTATTTGAATTCGCGGCTAAGCAATAGTCCCGAGTATCACGCCCGTACGTGTGAACTCGTCGTATATCGGCGTGTGTAACTTCGTTTTCATCGCGGTTCTTTCGTCCGTTGTGTCTGTCTATTATTGCGACTATTCGTTCTTATTTGCGTGTGTGGCGTCGGTACTCGCGTAGTACCGGGGTAGATTATTACGCTGTGTTAAAGTACGATATTGTTCCGGTCGCAATTTTATTGTATTGGTCCGATTGCGAGTAACTTTATTTTACCCGATCGCGAATTGCGTTAAGTATCGGGATATTTCCGTCTTTGTTCTGTTTGCGTGAGGCATCGAGCCGAATACTCTTTTTGTTTCTGCGCTTTCTCGGGCGACATTGGACTTTATTATCTTGTTCACGTCGTCCGATTATTGGCGGCTCATTCACGCCGATTCTGTTATTTTCGTTCCTTTTATCCGTCTCTTACGAAGACTTATGATTTATTTGTTGATTATTTTTTTCTTGAATTTGATATCGCCGTACCAAGCGTTTATTAAAGTGATTCTTTCTTATTTTACATTTGGAGTACGCATTCTTTTGCCCGCTCACCACCATCCCGTCGAAAATAATATAACTCGCCCTTAGTTTCCGCCCTGTCCCTCTGCCGTTAGGTAGAGTCGGCCGGCCCTCGCGCGATCGACCTCGGGAGGAGCATTCGTTTTTAGATTTCGCGTATCGTCGAGTGCAAGTGCATTTTTCGCTTTATCGTGCTAGCTTGGAGTTTCGCAAGTGACGTTGCCACCGAGCCCTGGCGCCCAACTTTCGCGTCGCGACTCCTCGTCGATCGCCGGAGGGACATAAATAAGAGGGCTAACATCTTCCCTCCCGAAATCGCCCATGATTTCCCCTCTTCGTTTTTAATCCGCGCTCGCGCGAACCTCGAACCTCGCCGAGCGCGTAACAATATATATATAAATAAAATGTTAAATAAATGCCCTTAAGAGCCGACGCAGTTCTATAATAGCGCAAATGATCCCTTTATTGAAGAATGATTTACATAAAAAAGCAAACAAGAGGCTTGAATTTACAGGGCGATACAGAGCTTCTTGATTCATATTACTGCGACATTATCAGTAATTTTAAAAAGGTTTGATTAATTTATAACGTCTATGTGGACATGTCTTAATGTGCGAGTGTAAAAAACTT
>NW_012035779.1:0-381 GCF_000956235.1 Wasmannia auropunctata | reverse complement strand
TCTTGTTCTGTTTTCCGCGCCGCGTTGTTCGTTTTGTTTTTTCCAGCAATTATCAGCAGAGTGACCTGGTTTATCGCACCACTGACAAATTACGGACGCTTTATTTTGATTATTTATTCGACATGATTTAGCATTATGACCGAGTTTAGAGCATAATTGACAGGGAATGCTATTTCCTTGCAATACATGCACGGATTGTCGAGTTTGAGGATCACGAAGGCGGCATTTGTCGGCGCTGTGCCCGCGTTTTTTACAAATCTGACATATTAAGATTTCTGTTCCCAAATTGTGGTTGTGAAAAGAAAATGGAGATAATTTTCGACAAGTAGAGGCTGCATGTCCATCCTTATAGCAAATTTGACAGGTCTCGCGAGGTTTATC
>NW_012035778.1:0-531 GCF_000956235.1 Wasmannia auropunctata | reverse complement strand
AGCATATGGACATACAAACTTGTCCTTTTGGGGATATCCTATAGCGTCCACAAATGTATATCCTATGGACAGCTTGTAAGGCTCATGGATATCGCGACCAGAAATGGACATAAAACGGATGTCCATTGTCCATAGGATTTTCTGTGCTGTCTGGGACCGTATCGTGTCCTTAGGAGGTCCCGAGAACGTCCTCAGGATACATTTACGTAGGACTGAGGCTGTCCACAGAACGTCCTGAGGCTGTTCCCAGGACGGCCTGAAGCTATCCCTAGGACGTCCTGAGCCTAAACTGGACGTCCTGAGGCTGTTCTAAAAGTGTCCTGAAGAAGGTATCCTAAGAATGTTCCGAGGACATCCCGTGGATATATGAATGTCCTCAAAATGTCCCAGGATGTCCTGGGACATATTCAGGATGATCCTGAGGACGTACTATGCTGTTTGGGATATATAATAAAGTATCGTGTTTATATATAAATTACCTAAGTAACGAACTTACTAAGTTTAAACTACAAACATCTCGAACATTTAATA
>NW_012035777.1:0-313 GCF_000956235.1 Wasmannia auropunctata | reverse complement strand
TTGTCAGGCACCCCCTTGGGATGGAGGCCCTGTTACATCAGAGTTTATTGCGCGCGGACGGACGTATTTACAGCTATGTACAAGAAGAGTCTTTACTATGCGAGGCCTTTGGCCCCGTGCTCGCGTCGGTGGGGTCGGTCGGCCGGGCGATACGCGGACGCGGTAGCGAAATCGCTCCCATGCTTTTGCGGTGCGGGTATGAGGGTAAGGAGCTGAACCTCTGCGTGCCCGGTGTCTAGATAACTAGACTCGAGGCCACGAAAGCATGACCCCGATGTCGCCCAGCGGTTCGATGCAGGATGGGGTCTTATCG
>NW_012035776.1:0-300 GCF_000956235.1 Wasmannia auropunctata | reverse complement strand
CGACTTTCTCTCGAATGAAGTGAAATTTGATATCTATGTGCTTCGTTCGTTTGTGCAGTTCAGGATTGTATGCTAAACGGAGTGCTCTGATTATCGACCAATAAGTTTATTGCTTGCCCGGAAAAACAGTTTAAGTCAGTTAGCAATTGTCTGATCCACGTCGCCTCTTTACAAGCCGTTGCTGCGGCAACGTATTCTGATTCAGTCGTACTCAACGTTACAAGTTTTTGCCGCTGAGACGACCAAGTAATAAGTGAGTTGTTAATTCGGAAAATATAGCCTGTTGTAGACTTTCGGGTG
>NW_012035775.1:0-1698 GCF_000956235.1 Wasmannia auropunctata | reverse complement strand
TAGAGAATCATTACTTAAATTAAGTTTTTAAACAACAAAGAATAGATACCTTAACTTTAAAGATAAGAGTTATTGCTTATAAACAGTTAATGTAAAAAAGAGGTAAGCAGCATATTCTTCTTGTGCAAACAATCTTTTTATTTTGCATATATTATTGCTATTCCACAAAAACGTGGAAATATTCGTAGTTTAATTGAAGAGAAACGGCCTTTTGCATAATCATATTGCAAAAGAATATATAAATACTCAGTAAAATTAAAAGAGAGATAAGCAGCATATTTATAATTTTTTTACTAATTTGCATACATTACTGCTATTCTACAAAAACGTGGAAATATTTGTAATCAATTGAAGATAAACAATCTTTTGCATAATTATATATTGCAAAAGTATATACAATTAATCGAATATATGAAGTAATTGCCTATGAGAGCCGATGTGTGTTGGTGTGTGAAATTCTTATTGTTACAATATCCAATCACACACGATCTGCGCGCCGCACGGTTCGTCGGTTTTGAAACATGCAGCTCTTTGCATAAAGTCGGAAACTTGTAACTAATTAAATTGACGAACAATATAATATATATTTTTCGATGCTATAATATGCATCTATAAGATTCCCTCTCCTCAATCTGTAAAGAAATTTATTACGAAAAATATCACCTTAAGGAATCGAACCCGGATCTTCCTACACTCCGGACGGGTGTCCTGACTATTCGGTCATTTGTAGAAGATCCGGGTTCGATTTCTGGCTAAGGTGATATTTTTTGCAATAAATTTCTTTACAAGTCTGGAGAAGAGGAATCTTAGAGGTATATTATAATAGCATCAAAAGATATTAAATAGTTGATCAATTAGTTATAAGTTTCTTTATGCAAAGAGCTGTGTTTCAAAACCGACAAACCGTGCGGCGCGCAGATCGTAGTTGGATATTATAACAATAAGAATTTCACACACCCGTGCCGGCTGTCATAGGCAATTACTTTACTATATTTAGTTTATTATTTGGAACCTATTCCTTCTATCTAAATATCCAATTAGCAGGGTAGTGCCTAATTAAAACAATAAAAGTTAAGTTAAAAAGTTAAAAAATTAAATAATTTTAACTTAGTTACATTTTAGGCTCTTAACTTTTAACTTAATTTAGTTATATTTTATCCATAACCATTATAACCATTAACTTTTGATCTAATTTTCTTGAAGTTACATTTTTAGTGCTTCTTGTAAACCTAAAATAAAATACATGTCTAAGTTAGTATCTTCAAACTCAAATTTGAGAATACACATCCAAGGCAATTGTAATAATATAATAAATATATAGCTGCGGGAAGGAATTACTGTTCGCGGACCTTCTGTGCATTAAATCACATTGGAAGAAGTCCCTCGAAATCGGTCCTCTTTCCGCGACTCGACTGAAATAAGTATAACAAATATGTACTTTATTTAGAAACTTTATTTAGAAACCCTAAAATTATAAAATAAAAAAATGTAATTTTAACTTTTCAGTTAGGATAAATCCGATATATACGCCGCACTTATTAAAAACTCAATTTATCAGATATTATCGATTAAGTTTAAGTTAAATGAACTATACCAGTAAAAACTTTGTACTGTTTACTATTATAAAAAAAACATTAGGAATCCAAATTATTTATTTTTTATATTAAAAAAGTTTCTATAAACCCTTGCATTTTTGCC
>NW_012035774.1:0-771 GCF_000956235.1 Wasmannia auropunctata | reverse complement strand
TTTTTAGATGGTAGAGTAAGGTGATCATTTATTTTTGGCATATGTATTCTATAATTTTAAACTAGACAAGCTTCAAATGAGTGTAACTTCGTCAAAAATGATCGTATCGAGATGTTCAAAAAAGCATTTTACAGCTTAAAATCTCTACTTTTCAGATCGATACTTTAGAAAAGAATCCTATTTATTTTTTATGGAATTACATAGGTCCAAATGAAAATGCGTCAAATCTCCAAAAATGTGTACTAAATTTAAAAGGTTTCACGGCATAAACTAAAAATCGCACACAAATGCAGTTTACTGCTTTCGAAAGAGTGAATCTTTACCTTTAATTTACTTTTTTGTTGAGCGTTGTACGATTTTTTTTCACCAAGTTATTCAACATTAAAGCAAAAATGGTCCTTTTTGCTTCAATGTTGAATAACTTGGTGAAAAAAAATCGTACAACGCTAAAAAAAAGCAAATTAAAAGTAAAGATTCACTCTTTCGAAAGCTGTAAACTGCATTTGCATGCGATTTTTTATTCGCGCCATGGAACTTGTCAAAGTTCGTAAAAAATTTTGAGATTCGTCGGGTCTCCTTTTCTATCCGTATAATTCCATGAAAGATCAGGGAGTAGGATCGTTTTCTCAAGTACCGATTTGGAAATTAGAGATTTCAAGCTGTAAAATGCTTTTTTGAACATCTCGATACGATCATTTTTGACGAAGTTGCTCTATCTTGAAGTTTGCCTATTTTTAGAGGATAGAACTGGTGATCCTTTAATTTTTTGGA
>NW_012035773.1:0-522 GCF_000956235.1 Wasmannia auropunctata | reverse complement strand
AGTAAACTGCATTTGCAATTTTTTATTCGCGCCATGAAACTTGTCGAAGTTCGTAAAAAATTTTAAGATTCGTCGGGTCTCCCTTTCTATCCGTGTAATTCCATGAAAGATCAGTAGGATCGTTTTCTTAAGTATCAATTTGGAAAGTAGAGATTTCAAGCTGTAAAATGCTTTTTTGATCATCCCGATACGATCATTTTTGACGAAGTTACACTCTCTTGAATTTTGTTTATTTTTAGATGGTAGAGTAAGATGATCTTTTATTTTTGGCATATGTATTCTATAATTTTAAACTAGACAAGCTTTAAATGAGTGTAACTTCGTCAAAAATGATCGTATCGAGATGTTCAAAAAAGCATTTTACAGCTTGAAATCTCTACTTTTCAGATCGACACTTTAGAAAAGAATCCTATTTATTTTTTATGGAATTACATAGGTCCAAATGAAAATGCGTCAAATCTCCAAAAATGTATACTAAATTTAAAAGGTTTCACGGCATAAACTAAAAATCGCACACAAATA
>NW_012035772.1:0-394 GCF_000956235.1 Wasmannia auropunctata | reverse complement strand
AAAATACATTTGGCTGGAAAAAGAGGACAATAAAATCTTCGGACATTTATCTAAATTTCCGTATGCGTGGATTCGTTTAATTTGTAATATCATATTAATAGCGATTGAGAAAGGCTAAGAAAGCCGAAACTAGTCTCGCGTTTTTTAATTTTAATTTTATTTAAATGACTTATTAAAGAATTTTTATTAATTGACATCCTTTGTTTTATGCTCGTCTTTGGCCTATTGTCCTGTCTTTTTATTGTTTATATGTATAACGAGCTGGTAATTTATTTATTAAATCTATATTCTTCTCAAATATATGTATATTTGTTTTTACGTATTTACGTTTTCTTTACTTTATGGGTCAAAGATATTGCTGTCTCTTATACACATCTCTGAGCGGGCTGGCAAG
>NW_012035771.1:0-1087 GCF_000956235.1 Wasmannia auropunctata | reverse complement strand
GTAATGAAACGTAATTTTTATGGAATCATAACTTGGTGCCAGTTTTTGATACATATGACTTGAAGTGATTGAGTAATGAAACGTAATTTTTATAGAATCATAACTTGGCGTCAGTTTTTGATATCAAACCTTTTATAGCTTTTATACCTTTTACAAATGATACATATCACTTGGTTTGGGCAAGATTACGTAATTTTTATGGGATTGTAACTTGGCGCCATTTATTGATTGATATCACTAGTACATATTACTAGTACATATTACTTTTTTAAAATTTAATACAATAATTTTTTTGTTCAAGTAGCATATATTTAACGTTTTTTTTCTTTTTTTAGAAAATTATTTTATATGTATTTTTTCTACAAGTAATATATATATCACTTAATTTTTTTAAAGTTATTTTATTTTACTAATAACTTCAAATTTTTGGCGCTAATTTTTGATAGCGAAACATTTGTACGGAGGACGCGTATACTTGGCGTTTTTTTTACCTCTTTTTTTAAAAAGGTAATTTTGTATTTATTTAAACTAACAGCAATATGCGATTCATTTGCACGTCTGTCTTGTTAGACAGAATTGTAAATGAATTTTAATGTTTGTCTCCACGACATTTACATCGCATAAACAATCTATCGATTTGACCTACAATATCTGTACATTTGACGCTCTTTTTTTAGTCCGCAATAGATCCTCGGAAACATACCATCTTGTGGAAAGCTTATATTGTACACCGTTACCATAAGTGTTAAAAAATCACAGTCTCAATTATCGTAAATTTATGTAACGCGTATCAATTGTGTTCGATCCTCATAGAATCAACTGGTGAAGCATCGTTGATATAATGAAGCGACATATTAAATATCTTATACGAAAATACATTTGGCTGGAAAAAGAGGACAATAAAATCTTCGACATTTATCTAAATTTCCGTATGCGTGGATTCGTTTTAATTTGTAATATCATATAATAGCGATTGAGAAAGGCTAAGAAAGCCGAAACTAGTCTCGCGTTTTTTAATTTTAATTTTATTTAAATGACTTATTAAAGAATTTTTATTAATTGACATCCTTTGTTTTATGCTCGTCTT
>NW_012035770.1:0-2604 GCF_000956235.1 Wasmannia auropunctata | reverse complement strand
TATTTATAGATTAGAAATTGCTTACGTACCAAAACAATTTCACCAGCTACGTCTTTCTTCTTTGGTGGGACGATTAATCTGTATACATTCTCGCAAATGTGGTATACAATTTTCAAAACAAGCAATAATATCTCTGCTAAAAAAAGTAAAGTATTGGATGGTTTTACCCCGATTGTCTGAAAATTAATAATTTTTTAATAAGAACATATCCTACCAAAAAAAAAAAGATTACACCAACTATATAAAAAAGTATTGTACGTTACATTACATTCTTCCTAAACCAAAAATATTATTTTAACAAATAAAAATTGTCCAAAAACAAATATGAGATTATACAAGTTACCAAGTATTTGATTTGACATAGAGACAAAAATATTTTTTTAATAAACCGTTTAATCATCCAAAAGTACATGCAGCAAAAGTTTAACGCCATTGTCTTTTCAAATATTTTTAAGTTTCATAAAACAAGCTTAAAGTGACTAAAATGACCAAAGGGATCATAATGAAGCAAAAACTTAGCGTGCTCGCATTTTATATATATCTTAACAATTAAATATTAATGCAATCCGGGCACGCCAAGTTTTTGTTTCACTGTGATCCCATTGATCATTTTAGTCACTTAATCGATAGTTTATAAAAAAATATTTTTGTTTCTATATCTAATTAAATACTTGGCAATTTGTATGATCTCATATTTGTTAGACAATTTTTATTTATTAAAATAATATTTTTGGTTTAGGATGTGTTTATTATTAAATATAATAAATCTTTTGTTAAGTCTTTAGTAGAACTTACACAGTTTGAATGATCTTGACTTTGATATATGTTATAGGGAATTCATTCCTAAGTATAAACTTTTTCTTAATAATTAGACTACAAATTTTTTTAGTTTTTGAGATATTTAAAATTAAACCTGAAAAAAAGTTTTACCTCAAGACTTTATATATCAAGATTTATATCAAGGTGAAGATCATCTCGAGTTATAAGTTTTTGTAAAGATTTGCCGTTTGTCATGTCTGACGTTATATTTTTACGATTTTAAAGTATTCTAAAAAATCTAAAAAGATGGGACATCTGTCTACATTGTAGTTGACGATTTCATAATTATTTCGGTAAGTTTATGTAAACATTGTTTCACTAAACGTGTTTATAAACATTGCTTTAATAAACATTGTTTATTGAATATTTTATTTTTAAATTTGAATGAAAGAGAGAGAGAGAGAGAGAGAGATCATTTATTTATTGACTTGGGATGATATCTTCTCAGGCACACAAATTATAGATACATATATATAGTTAGAAAAGAGATAGAAAAAATTATTATAGAGATCAATAGAGAGAGAATTTATTTTGACATATTTTCTATAAATCTTTATATAAAAATACTGCTCAGAAAGAGGATAAATCTACAAATATTTATGTATAATAACATTATCATAAGTTTATTCTTATGATTTCTTTTCTTAAACAAATAGAACTTCTATATATCTTGAAAAAATTCCAATTTGTAATTCTTATTTGTTACAAAAGATTGAATTTATTACACAGTATTTGTATTTTTTGTAAGTAAAAAAGGAATAGAATTAGGAATAAAATAGAAAAGGAATAGATAGTGTAACATACCTGACTGCTTTCGCTATTCATAACTGCTTTGTAATGAGACACATTAAATTTCCTTTCAGTCTGTTCGGATAAAGAATCAGTGGACAACTGAAATCAGATTTCATATGTATTTATTTTTAACTTTAAAAAAGTAAAAACAAGTTTGTAGAAACAATTATGAGATAAAAAAACTTTTTTATACGGACCAAAGGTTAATGGTGTGACTCTGCTATGAAGCGCGGAACAGGTATATTAATTTATTCTTATTGTTTCTTTTTTTGCAGAAATAATTCTTCTTATTTGTTACAAAAAAAAAGAAATTTATTATCAATAGCGCCGACTTGGGAAAAATGTTAAGGAGAGAGAGCAAAACGAAAGCATTTCAAATAATGATCTTTTTTTAGCAGTTGAAACTTTTTTTAAAATAGTTTTTAGGGAAGAGGTATGGAGGGAGGGGGGTAGAAGTGTACAGAAATATGTAGATTATATATTTTATTATTATATATATACATATAAAACAAAATGTACTAATGGAATATTTAATACACAAAATTGAGAACAGCTTAATAATTTATTTGTAGTGTATCGTTTAATCGATGTTTTCTCGCAGTTTTAAAATAGAAATTATTTGCAGTTGTTAAAAAACCTTTTATTAAAAGACAAAAAGATAAAAATTATTGGAAGAGGGTATTGGCCCCTGAATAATTTTATTAGGGGAGTGAAAAATACAAAAAAGAGAAACGGCTCGTTACTTTAAAAACACAATGAATAATAGGCCAAAAACGAGCAGACAAACGTTTAGGATGTACAATTTATTTAATCGTAGAATAAGTTAATAAGCGATACCAGTTTCAGCCTTACTGGGCCTTTATCAATCGCAATAACAACCAAACATAATTAATATTCTAACCATAAATGAAATTCGTGCTCACAACAACCTAATGACATATAACTTCGTAATATAACATAATATAAGCAGTCAAAGAACGCGTGGGGTAAATT
>NW_012035769.1:0-575 GCF_000956235.1 Wasmannia auropunctata | reverse complement strand
TTAATGTATCAACAAATGTTAGAGCTAAATGTAAGTAAGGTGTGATATTTTAAAGATACCTTAATTTTTATATTTTTATTTATTTTATTTATAACACTTATTTATATTGTATTTTAAAATAATATCTTTATATACACACCTACATGCAATCCAATATTCATTATTTTTCAAAAATATTATTATGCAATAAATTGAAACTGTTTATCTTCTTTTTTTTTTATTATTTTATATTTTTATTTATTTTATTTATAACACTCATTTATATTATATTTTAAAATAATATCTTTATTATACACACCTACATGCAATCCAATAATCATTATTTTCCAAAAATATTATTATGCAATAAATTGAAACTATTTATCTTCATTTTTTTTTCTTATTACACAAAATATGGGCATCTATTACCGTGTTGAATTACAATTAAATATCCAAGCTTAAAATTATAATAAAACTATTAATAATTATTTTTCATAAATCTCTTTTATAATATGCTTTTAGAATCATATGTAGTACCTGCTGGAACAATCTTGTATTTGTTTTTATACAAAGTCAACAGAGACCCGAATTTTTGG
>NW_012035768.1:0-1203 GCF_000956235.1 Wasmannia auropunctata | reverse complement strand
AGTATGTAAAGTAATCAGAAGCTAATTTTTTTATTTGGTCGATTGATATTATAAATCATATATACAATTTCAATCCTAAATACAGTTTTATTTTATTTCAATCAATATTATATAATTAAAATAAAGGATTTAGACTGTTAATCATATCGACATGTTTATTTGTACACTCCATCATAGCACGAAAAAAACGGCTTGCAATGTTGGATCATTTAATAGCGGTATCTCGTGAAGGTTTAATAACTGATTCTGATATTAGAGAAGAAGTCGACACTTTTATGTTTGAGGTATGTTCGTAACATCTTTTAGTGTTTTTACATATTGTTTATAATGTTTATATCGACATAAATATGTGATTACAGGGTCATGATACTGTGGCGACGGCTCTATGTTTTATTTTGGCATTATTAGCTGAACATAAAGACATTCAGGTACTTATCATCAAATATAGATCGCTATCTTTAGAAAAAGGAATTAATTCATTATAATGATTTTAAAAACTATTTTTTTAAATATGTCAATAAAATTACATTATAAAAATTTTATTTTAAATGTTTGTGTGCGTATGCGTTTAATAAATGTACAACTTTTGCTTTTTTCTATATTAATATTAATAAATAGATATTGATAGATACAAAAAATGTGTACACCCACACGTTCATGCACGATGTATTTCACATATTCTTCTAAGCTTTCAATGTATTTTATGTTCATATTTTTAAAAAAATTAATTGATTATTAATATACTTAATTAATCTTGAAATTACGCGGAATTTGTTTGCGTTTCAATAAAAATATGAAACATGTTATTAATTAATACTAATAATACAGGATCGTGTCAGAAACGAAATCGATACTGCTATAAAAGAGAATAGGGAGAAATTGACTATGAAATTATTGCAACAGCTACCATATTTAGAGAGATGTATAAAAGAAGGATTGCGCTTATATCCCAGTGTTTATTTTATATCGCGCTTTACTGCAGAAGATGTAAAATTACGTACGTATCAAATTAAATTTTTTCTTATTTTTAAAATTATTTAAATTTTAAATACAATTAGTTAATGTTTCAACAAATGTTAGAGCTAAATGTAAGTAAGGTGTGATATTTTAAAGATACCTTAATTTTTATATTTTTATTTATTTTATTTATAACACTTATTTATATTGTATTTTAAAATAATATCTTTATATACACACCTACAT
>NW_012035767.1:0-608 GCF_000956235.1 Wasmannia auropunctata | reverse complement strand
CTCTAAACTTCCATGGAATGGAAAAATATTCTTCCAAGCATTTCTTATATTATTGCTTGTCAATTCATTCCATGCATTACTTATTGAGTAGGAACACTGTAACAAATTGAATGATTTTAATTGCTTTTCAACTTCTTCAAAAGTGTCTTTGACTAGTATTACTCTTAAAAGGTTAATTTTATAAATATGCTTACACTTTGCTATAATTTCTGATAACGTTTCATAAAGTTGTATTGCAGAATTAATGCAGCAGTTATAATTATGATCTGTGTTTGCTACGATATAATTATGTTTTATAATTATATATATATATATATATATATATACAATATGTATATATATTAGGATGGACCTTATTTTTGACTTTAAAATTTTTTTCACGCCCCCTAAAGTTGTTCCATTTGGTAAGAAAAAAAATTGTGTAAAAGCTGGGCTCGATCGGATAACGGAAAGACGTGGCACAATCCTGTTAAAGTTGAAGCAAATATTTTTTTCACAAAATATGGGGAAATCCGAGGAAAAGAATTCTGAATAAAGATTAAATGATTTTCTTAGTAAATGTTGACCAATGATAGTATGTTTTTTAATAAAAGATCGGAAGAGCACAC
>NW_012035766.1:0-1382 GCF_000956235.1 Wasmannia auropunctata | reverse complement strand
TAGTTCATTTAAATTTAATAAATAATATCTGATAAATTAAGTTTTTATAATAGGTGCGACGTATATACCGGGTTTACGCTATCCATATTTCGACATGAAATATCTCGTAAACTATTGATTTCTTGATAATTGTACATTAATACTTTTATGCACAGAATATTGAGATAAATCGATTGGTATAAAGAAAACACACAGTTGCTTTTTAAAGAAAGTATGTAGTTGCATATCACAAATTGCATATTTTTTACATTTACTCCGGTTTACATCCATTCCATTGGTATGCCAATAATGTAATCAGTAGCTTGTGATGTAAACTTTACTTATTCTCAAAATCTGAGCTCGAATACTATTATACCTGATCGATCGTGTTAAATCGACATAGCAATCTTTTCATCCATCCAAACAGTATGCCAACGATATATTCCATTAATTTATATAAAAATGTGATTGTTTACTAAATGGCAACACAAATACTGTCATACCTGAGCCTGTGTCCTAAGAGTTCACTTTGCGCCGTTATACCGACTCCTTTCATCCACTTTAGAGGTATGCCAATTATAGTACGTCGGTTTTTTTCTTTCTTCAGAAATTGGTACAACTGGCATACTGTAATATTTTTTTCGTTGTACAAATAATTATTTAAAAAATTGTTCTTACATCCACTGTACACGTATGCCAATTGGTCTCTTGTTGTCTCTAACACTGGAATAGTAAAATAATATGGGTCTCTAACTGAATACTATGATGCCCAAAAAACCTGCGATGAGCCCCCGGACTATTACATAATACAGTGGATCCGTAAAAGTAACTTGTCGGGACCGACCAACCTCCGTAAAAGTCAGCTCCGCCCCTAACCCCACTTTTTCAATAGCGCAGACGAAATGCAGACCACGTGACACCACGAAACAATAAAAATATAACCTTATATAACCTCGATTTATTGTATGCTGATAATCATAGCTGATAGCGATTTATTTTAAAAAAGGCAATACATTTTTGTGCAATATATTGTACACAACGCATTATACGTAAACACAATCTACAATGATATCCAAAGAGACATGTATATATATTCTACGATCATATAAAATGTGAATTATTAGTCCCAGCAAACACATAACATATATGTATAACTGTAATCCTGCAACAACATCAAATTGATGTAATGTTTGTATTAAAAACTGAGAGTCTCTGTCACATTCAGGCTCTAAACTTCCATGGAATGGAACAATATTCTTCCAAGCATTTCTTATATTATTGCTTGTCAATTCATTCCATGCATTACTTATTGAGTAGGAACACTGTAACAAATTGAATGATTTTAATTGCTTTTCAACTTCTTCAAAAGTGTCTTTGACTAGTATTACTCTTAAAAGGTTAAT
>NW_012035765.1:0-367 GCF_000956235.1 Wasmannia auropunctata | reverse complement strand
ATAAATTGAATATAACTAATTTGCAAAATCGTTATACGGCTTCAGAATATTTAGAAGCAATACAGAAAGAATTATTAGAATCTAACTTGAGTACAATTTTTTCTACTCTAAGAAATACGGAACAATACTGGTATAAACCAAGAAATGATTTAAATTGTATGACACAACATTATAGACCTGCGACATGGTTTCAAACATTGAGTCCTAGTGAATGGCTGTGGGATGAGCTAGGTGAATATATTCGCTATGTAAATGGATGGTCTGATTCCTCTTTATCCACCAATGTTCTTATTGCTAAAGATCCTATATCAACATCGAGATTTCTCGACAATAAATTTCGGGCAATGCTTGATTTTATTTGTTCTAA
>NW_012035764.1:0-717 GCF_000956235.1 Wasmannia auropunctata | reverse complement strand
TAATAACTATTACCATTTGGGTTGGAATAGAAAGTGTTGAATAGGTATAAAGATACGGTCCGCTTGGGTTTTATTGTTTAAAAATAGTTGTATAATTAAAAATAATTTCCAGTAATGTATATATACTTTTTAATTTTTTGTAATGAAATTTGTTTCATGTTATATTAAAATATACAATTCTATTACCACTTTTATTTTAATGCATAAGGACGAAAGATAGTACCACTTGGATTTTATTTGGTAATTTGGTATTTTTTTCGAGATATATCTTACGATATTGATTATTCTAATCAATATACTTGGAATAACATTTTGATTTCATTTCTCTTTCACGTCATTATTGTGACTTTTTTGTTTCCAATATTACATTTTCTTAGTTGCGGCTTTTTTGTTTCCATCATTGTATTCTTTTAATATAATTACAATAGGTATATTTGGAATAATATTTTGATTTCACTTTTTTTGATAATATTATATTTTTGGTTTTAAAATTTAATTTTTTTGAAAATCGTGTATACATTGAAAATAACACAACTTGGATTTTATTTGTTTAATTTGATACAACTGCTTCTTTCGAGGTATATTATTTACAAAATAATATAGGAAGACGAAATATCGAGTATCGGGTCGATAGTCGATCGATACGAGGAGTCCGTAAAAATCCGCGTGGTGTCGTGGCGCGTCGCGAGGATTACGGGGGAGAGTCATGAGTAGGCA
>NW_012035763.1:0-799 GCF_000956235.1 Wasmannia auropunctata | reverse complement strand
AATTCATATATACATATAAATACGTATTAAGTGTGTAATATATATTAATATTTAACGATACGCGATAATAGTCATAAATATTAATCCTGCAATTAATAAAAATCACAGAAGGCCAGTTTAGAAATTATTATTATATATATATATTTTTAATATTTTTTAATGTAATTTGTTTTTGTTTATTTTATTTACATTTTATTTTTTATAATTTAAAATTATTTACATTTTTTACATTATTTTTTATTTTTTTATATTTTTATTTATTTGTTTTTTACTATTAATTACAATTAAAAATAAAAAAATTTTAGAGATAATTAATATTTAATTAATAAAACATAATTTATAAAAGTAATGCAATTTAATTACGTTGATTATACTTTATCTAATGCTTTTTATTGCCTATATAAAGTATAATCAACGCAATTAAATTGCATTACTTTTATAAATTATGTTTTATTGATTAAATATTAATTATCTCTAAAATTTTTTTATTTTTAATTGTAATTAATAGTAAAAAACAAATAAAAATAAAAAAACAAAATAAAAAATAATGTAAAAAATATAAATAATTTTAAATTAATAATTTAAAAAAATAAAATGTAAATGAAATAAAAAAAACAAATTACATTAAAAAATATTAAAAAAATATATATATAATATATAATTTCTAAACTGGCCTTCTGTGATTTTTATTAATTGCAGGATTAATATTTATATGACTATTATCGCGTATCGTTAAATATTAATATATATCACACACTTAATACGTATTTATATGTATATATGCTGTCTCTTATACACA
>NW_012035762.1:0-529 GCF_000956235.1 Wasmannia auropunctata | reverse complement strand
TCCATTCTCTGTATCGCACATGCGTTCCGGTCACCGTGCATTCGCAGCACATTATATTATTTCCTTGTACCACGCATAGATGGCGTCTACTTTACTTTTGCTTTCCGTTCTTTGTTAGTCAGTCAGTACGTTGAAACTGGTCGCCTTGTGCAGAATACTTTATACGCAGTGTAGAGTGAGAATAAGACATTAAAAGTATTTATCCGAAAGCTACCTGAGAGTAGATATTATTGTTCCCGATCCCGGCGATTCCACTAACAAATATTACGGTGGCCAACTTATTATAGTAGGGACACATTATAAGGCGGTACTACAATTTAGTTATTACACAGATCGGAACATACACGCGTGTTACTACAGTATGTATATTATAAAAAGGTTATAATATATACATATTCTAATTCATATATACATATAAATACGTATTAAGTGTGTGATATATATTAATATTTAACGATACGCGATAATAGTCATATAAATATTAATCCTGCAATTAATAAAAATCACAGAAGGCCAGTTTAGAAATTAT
>NW_012035761.1:0-1973 GCF_000956235.1 Wasmannia auropunctata | reverse complement strand
ACAATAGAAGTTCAACTTATAGAAATGAACTGCAACTTATAGAGGTCTGGCTATTTTAAATTTGAGTTGCAAAGATAAAATAATACATCTAAATATTTGACAAATAATTCAAGTTAAGGTAGGTTTTATTTTGATTTATAGAGGTTTTCCGCAATGGAACGAAAGAGAATGAACAAAATTTTCGTCTTATAGAGGTTTGAGTTATCGAGATTCGACTGTATTTTCTATTCCGTTTAATTCTTTATATAAGATGCTTAAAAATTCCTCCGTTGAATGTGACACACTTTCCAGCAAATTAATATACTATCTCAAGCTTTTTAAAAAATATTTAGAATTTCACGAATAACATAGGCAGCATTAATTATAGTTGTTTTGAATCCCGATCTTATTCTGATGGATTAAATTTTTTATTCGTTTCTAAAAGAAAAAAATTCAGTGGTGTGAGATCAGAACTTCTTTCTAGTAGTTATAAAACTATTTGAAATCGGACATATATAATATTTATTAATTATTTTTCAATTCATTTTCATATGCTAAAACGGCTGTAAAGAAGATTTGGAGTTAGAAAATATTTTTGAAGTTACGAGCCGTGGCATACGTTCTTATCTCTACTGACACACACACACACACACACACGCGCGCGCAGACGCACACGCATCCATCCACCCAAAAATGCTAAAATTTGAGTATACTCGTATATTTAAAAAATTTGAACTATTTATGAGCAGAGTTATTTGTGCTTTCGTATGGAATGATGTATATACATAGTCTATCCCAAAAGTAATAAAACTAATTTTGGAAAAACCGCTTTATTAAAAATATACTTAATATTTTTCAAAGTAAGGTCCTTGAGCGTCAACACAGCGGTTCCAGTATTGCTGCTAATCTTCGTAGCAGAGCAGGAAGTCTTAACCGGACATGCCTTCCAGAGCACTCATCGCGACTACTTGGACCTTTTTAATTATCCCAACACCGTTGTCCGACACCGTTTTGGTACGATTAAAAAAAGGTTCAAGCAGCCGCAAAAAGTGCTCTTGAAAATATGTTCGATCAAAACTTTCTGCGTTGCTACAAAAAGTGGCAGCAACACTGTATTGATTCAAGGATTCTACTTTGAAAAAAATCAATAAAACGGTTTTTCCAGAATTAGTCTCATTACTTTTGGGACAGACCATATATGTATATATTAGGCTCAAAGACGGAAAACGTTCACAGAGCGAAAGAATCAACCACAATGCGTTCTGACTTTTGAGATTCAGCTAAATAACATAATACAATACGAAATTCGTGGCTCTTTCAAAAACACTCATAAAACGTTCTGGGATATTGAAAAAGACCACAAAGCGAAATTCGTGTTCTTTTGACAATCGACAAATACGCTTTCTACTGGCTAACAATAAGTTGAAATGCTACAATTCATTTTTATGGTTTGCGAATAAATGTGTAAATGAATCAGGCTTGTTGATTAAGAATCATAAAATAAAACAATTTACAATAGTACTTACAAATA
The DNA here is from genome assembly GCF_000956235.1 of Wasmannia auropunctata. Lineage (NCBI taxonomy): Eukaryota > Metazoa > Arthropoda > Insecta > Hymenoptera > Formicidae > Wasmannia > Wasmannia auropunctata. Next base: position 463 of record NW_012035761.1, on the reverse strand, counting down.
TTGGGTCTTTATTTAGCTTAAATCAAATTCACAACATCTTTTACATTTGCAAATCAGTCTTCTTGAGAATTATAAAGAAAAATCAACAGTTGTACTTTCTCGTCAGACGTGCAAAATCAGCTCTTTGATAGTTTTTACGTATGTCGGTTTTTTACTTTAAATTTCAATTGCTGATTTTATATATTATTTAAAGTAAAATACGATATGTAAAAAAATGTCAGCAGATTTTATACGTCTAACGAAGTACAACTGCTGTTTTCTTCGAGGAGATAACATAAAATGTTGTCCCACAGATTACATTTGATTTCATTCGATTTCATACGATTTCATCTGAATACACATAAATTTTTTTATTACTTATGAAGTCATTTAGTAAAATAAATGATTTCTTTTGATTACATAATGATTGCATATGTAATTATCAAATTTCTAGTAATTACAAATGATTTTATTTGATTAGAAA
>NW_012035760.1:0-453 GCF_000956235.1 Wasmannia auropunctata | reverse complement strand
TAAGTTTGTTAAACATTAAAAATAAGCTTGTTCTTTTATTACTTTAGCATGTTTGTACTGTATTATATCTGTTTGTATTGTATCGTATACACATACAAACAGTATATATAATTTTATATAACATATAATTTTTGTGATACATATATAAGATCCATATGAGAAACGCAACTAATATAATAAAATTGATATGACGAAACAAAGAAAAATAGATATAGAGAATTTATCAAAAGTCTTATGAAATTAAGTTGTTTTCCGATTTTTTATTCGATCGCTAGCGTGCTGCAGCCAATGTTTTATAAATGTTTCTATGTCGTTTCTAGAAACATTTTTTATTTTCGACTCAAAGTCAAAAAGAAGTCAAAAAATATACTTATGGAATACTTTTGTAACTATCAAAAAGGAATTCTTTTTACTTCATTTTGAACAGATTACGCGAATTCGAAAAGAACTCAA
>NW_012035759.1:0-487 GCF_000956235.1 Wasmannia auropunctata | reverse complement strand
ATTAATGTCTGGTTTACGATTGCGAATTTTACAAAATGGTAGAGGACTTTTCGATTCAGTTTAGTCCGTTCTACCTACCCATGAACGGTGATACACCTATTATGAGACACCCTGTATATATGTATTTATTTATATCTGAAATATAACATAAAATTGTTTTTTTTTGACATTTTTATTATTTTTATTAAAAATAAGATTTTAAATTTAATTTAGCCGTGTTTGTTTGTAAGTTTGTTAAACATAAAAATAAGCTTGTTCTTTTATTACTTTAGCATGTTTGTACTGTATTATATCTGTTTGTATTGTATCGTATACACATACAAACAGTATATACAGTTTTATACAACGTATAGTTTTTGTGATACATATATAAAATCCATATGAGAAACGCAACTAATATAATAAAATTGATATGACGAAACAAAGAAAAATAGATATAGAGCATTTATCAAAAGTCTTATGAAATTAAGTTGTTTTCCAATTTTTT
>NW_012035758.1:0-510 GCF_000956235.1 Wasmannia auropunctata | reverse complement strand
TATTTGAGTTTGAAAGCAAAAAATAAATTTTTATGCAATCCAGCATGACAAAGAATAGGTCTATTTTTTATCGTATTGGTTAAATACAAATAAGTTTTCTGCTGCTTTAACTACGTTTTCGTTCCAAAATTCAGTACTGACAGTAAAATATTTAAATTTCGGAACGATAAAAATCAGTCATTTCAGTAATAGCAGCGCCAGTACTTTCAGCTAATTTCGGAACGTACCCAAAAGAGATCCTCGTGAAGTTAGCCTGCAAGATGAAAATTTCTGAACAATCAATAACTCAAAATAATGCTCCCGATTTGTTCCGTTCATATTGATAAATATAAAAAATTGCTCTCTTTTAGTTTTTTTAAAAAATCCAAAAAACGATTTTTTACGAAAAACGTCCATAACTTTTGATCTAATTGATATTTTTGAACAAATGAGGTCTCAAAATTTTGCTCCAAATTTGTTCCGTTTGGAGCAATAAATGTTATCAATTGGTTTTTAATAGTTTTTTGTAAA
>NW_012035757.1:0-895 GCF_000956235.1 Wasmannia auropunctata | reverse complement strand
AGTTTTCACTGCATTCAGAAAAGGAGTTGATATAACAACTATTCGACGAACAGCTGGTTGGTCTGAACAGTCACAGACATTCATGAAATATTATAATAGACCTATGCAAACATCCAATGACTTATTCGCAAATTCAGTTTTATCATAAATAATATAGATATAAACGAATAAATAAATTAAAAAATGTGAATTATTGTTTACGCTAAAAAACTACAATGGTTAATTCTTTATCTTTGAGAACGAGACGGTAAGTATAATAAAATGATTGGACGAGCCCGCCGAAGGCGGGCGAAGTCCGACCAATATTATACTTACCGTCTCGTTCGAAGATGATCCTTATCCCGCCTCTTTTAATGAGTCATCCAAAACATTTATGCCCAGGATCATTTTTCGAAAGGTAATTAACAATAATTCAACAACAACAACAACAACAACAAAAAAACAATATGAAGAGAACAGTGGCGTCAATACAGAGGACGCACTACAGCGAAGTAAAAATCTAAAAAATAACTAGGCGATTTGGCGCCTTCATTTAATTGCGTACTCTAAAGGTTGTGAAACTGAGCACTGACGAGCAGTACTACAATGATTAATTCTTTATCATTTTCGAACGAGACGGTAAGTATAATATCGGTCGGACATCGCCCGCCTTCGGCAGGCTCGTCCGATCATTCTGTTATTCGTTCACTTTAACCAGCTCTCCTGCCAAAATTACTTGTCAGATCAAAATTTGCTAAAGGAAAAAGTTGTTCCTTTTAACACAAAGTATCATGTCCTGTACTCCAAATGTACCAATTTTGGGACACCCTGTATACAGGGTGTCCCAGAAAGGTCGTATGTCCTTTCACTGGCAGATTCTAGAGAGCATTCTAAGACGAAAACTCTTATACGAAAA
>NW_012035756.1:0-480 GCF_000956235.1 Wasmannia auropunctata | reverse complement strand
AGCCCGTATGTCTTTACAAAGATTATGAAATCCATCGTTACACATTTGCGGACTGCAAACATATTATGTATTATTTATCTTGATGATATCCTCTTTATGGAGAATTCAGAGGAAAAATGTATGTACAATGTCAAAAAAGCAATTAAGGTGTTAGAGCGTTTGGGATTTATCATAAATTATAAAAAGAGTTTTTTGATACCCAGCCAGATTTGTAAATATCTTGGTTTTGTTATTAATTCGATAAAGTTCTATTTAGATTTAGAAAATAAAAAGAAACAAAAAATTTTGTCATTATTAAGAAGTTTTAAGGAAAATAATTGGTATAAAATTCGTGTTTTTGCGCAATTATTGGGTATTTTAAACGCAGCATGTCCAGCAGTAACGTATGGTTTCATGTATTGTAAAAGGTTGGAAAGAGAAAAATTCCTTGCACTGAAATTTAATGATAACAATTTTGAGGGAAAGATTTATATTAATAAA
>NW_012035755.1:0-320 GCF_000956235.1 Wasmannia auropunctata | reverse complement strand
GTGTGCTCTTCCGATCTATAAATATCTTATATTATAAAATATAAAATCTTATGCACAAAATATAATGTTAAGAAAATGATAAACTAAAGATTGTAAATCCGAAATATCTATTGATAATCATTGATATATAAAATATGACTTATATATGTATATACAGGGTATCCGAAAAGTGTGGCAACCCTTTAATATTTTGGAAACTGAGCGTTTTTGAGAAAAATGTTTTAGACAAAGTTTTAGAGCATGAAAGAATCTATTTAATGATTTTATCCGTTTGACTTTGGATGGCATCATAAGGTCAGGTAAAAATTACATAGATTTTT
>NW_012035754.1:0-1844 GCF_000956235.1 Wasmannia auropunctata | reverse complement strand
CTATGTTAACAAAATATTTACCGGAGATACCGGAATAAACATATACGTATGTGTTAATCAAAAATTTACACACTGAATAATTATTTAAATAATATTAACACGTAAATAATGTTAACTTTATGACGAAATTTTATGAAATTTTGCTCCCATAACTAAGAATTATAAAATAATTGTTGTTTGGATAATATCAATCATTTTATTGTATTAACATTTATAAAAAAAATTTTATCTTTTTGATAACTTATTGAATTAATCTATTACGAATCTGTATCCATTAACGTCGAGTACTCATGGATAATCACGAAGTGTCAGCAGTTCCCGATCACAGATGTTAAGCAATATTATGGCTTGGATGGGTAACCGTTAGATCTGGATATTAATTTGAAAGGAATGATTCTCTTGGAAACACCGTAAATTGTTTTTTTTTAAACGTTTTATAATGGTTTTTATTTTAATTTCATAAACATTTATTTAATCATTATTGTTAATCATTTTTGTGCTATTTGGGTATGTAAATATGTAATCGATTGGCTTAGATATCTTATGGATATTTCTGAGATCTCGTATTACGGACATTTAGATGTATAGAGGATGTCTACTAGCTATTTATTAGAGATTTGTGGATATCCTATCATGGATATGAGGATATCGAATAAATATCTAACAGATATTATGTTCTTATGGGCGGTCACCCATCCAAGCCATGAACCTTCTGGAACGTGTTTAACTTTGTGATCGTCCGAGAACTGATGCTTCGATGATCCATAAATATTAGTTGCTAATAAAAGTATACCGCAATGGTATAAATCTTTTTAGTAGATGTCAAAAAGATGGAATATGTGTTAGTTAAGATATATTTTGTTCATAAATATAAAGTTTGCATATAAAATATGTATAAACAAATATGAAGTTACAATTTTTAATAAGACTTAATTTTTGTATATGCGAAATGGCATTTGAAATAATTAATTAATTAAAAATAAATACTTGCCATATATACAATCGAGAAACGTTCACATTTTTCTACAAATCAAAAAGATCGACACTATAAAAAAAAGTCAATATAAAGTCATTTTTAATCATTTGAAAGAGAGATCTAGATTTTAATCATGATGTAAAAAATAACGTAAATTCCGTCAATTTGACGTCAAATTGATATTATTTTGACTTTCCTGTTCTGCTTGAGTTGGGTTGTAGAGATACCCCCAAGTAGCAGAATGACATCAAAAAACGACGACAAATTTTGGTCATAAAATGACCAATGCGACGTCATAAATTGGACTTAAATTGGTCGTTAGAGACCCGAAAATGACGTCAATATGTCACATCCACCGGACGTCATTTTCTGATGTCATATTAATAGCAAAAAAAGACCAATATGTGACGTCAGTTTTGGATCTCACAAGTCAGATATCATTTATTTATTTAATTTTTTTTAAAATTTGCATTAAAATTATTTTCGTTCTATATAGATTCAACTATGTCCGATCTACTTTCTTAAAAGAAAAATTATATAGGGGAGACTGGGGTTAGTTGTTACACGGGGTAAGTTATTACAGTTAGTTCTTTTAGTTGCCGCAGATAGTAGCAAGTTTTTATAGATTTTTATATATAATCCTTATGATATTCTACAACTTCACTGTTTAGCCGTCATATTTGAACTTTAGAAAATGCTACCAGCTACGTATGTTTTCTCGATTTTCACTGTTGAAAGTAAATATTTCATTAGATGAATTGTTTGTGATATTATATATTGTTACGCCCGTGCTTCGCGATGTCGGCCGAGCATAAGTTGCGCCGACTGAAATCGTCCGCGGAAGCGGACAAGAGATGGTTGCTCCCTT
>NW_012035753.1:17083-19292 GCF_000956235.1 Wasmannia auropunctata | reverse complement strand
TAATAGAATGAAATGTTGTAACTATTCTCGCGGTTCCGAAAGTTGAAAAACATGTAACCCAGTTTGCTTTAGAATAATTAAATTTTCATAGTAATAAATCCATTCGAATTTACTGCTCTACTTCAATATCCGGGTGCGGCCATATTGGTCAACCGTCGCAGGGCCTTTAAGTTTGATCTTTCAGAGGGCCTACCGAAAAAGTTTCAGACAGATGTGGTTAGTAGTTTGTTTTTTGTGTCAAAGTAAAGCAAACAAGTTTTGATGTTTCTCGAAAAATAGAGAAAATCGAATATCTGTAATTGCAGTCGCAAAATTCCATGAAAATCTTTGGGAGTGAGTACGGTGCGTGTGGCGCAATTTGAAGCGTAATTCATGGAGTTTTACGACTTTAATTGCGAATGTATTTCTGATCGACCGTTAGCAAACGCAGCATCCATCGCGCTGAAAGCTTTTTCATGTACAAATGTTCGTGTAAGATGTTATAAACACGATCTATTGAGATGTTTACAATGTTAGCAAACTCACGCACTTTCACTCATCGATCATTTAACACGGTATTATGAATTTTTTCGATTTCCTTAGTCGTAGCGATTTTTGGGTGTCCTGAACATTGATCGTTATTTATGGATAAACGACCATGTTTGAATTCAGCAGCCCATTTTTTTATTGTTGAAAACGATGATGAAGAGTCTTTTAAAATGAAATCTAGCTTGTTTTTTTATTTTCGTTGGCGTTAAACCTTTCAAAACGAAGTATTTTATCACTGCGCGACATTTGATTTTATCCATTTTTCGAGAAACACCAAAACTTGTATTTGCTTTACTCGATACAAGAGACAAACTACGCTAACCGCATCTGTCTGAAACTTTTTCGGTAAGCCCTCTGAAGGATTAAACTTAAGAAAATTATAGTCATTTGATACCCCCAGTATAGATACCCCTCTTTCTATGTCAGGCTGAGAACTTTTCACTTTGCCCATATATTATACAATCGGTTTTATTTGAAATTATTATCTAAATAGAAATTTCGTGTGACAAAGTTTCGACTTACCGAGTGGCAAATAAATACTAATTTTTTTCTAAAAATTTTATTCTACAAAATATGTTTTAAAATGACTGAAAAGTTTTTGTTAAATATACACGCTTCTTTAAAATTGATTTTTAAATATATAATTTTATTTTTAATTATTGATTACTTAAAAATAATTATACTATTTTTTGTTAAGCGAAAATCTATAAAAAATAATAGAAAATGTCTCAATTTGCCTCTCTTTCTCTCTTTCTCTTTCTCTCTCTCTCTCTCTCTCTCTCTCTTTCTCTCTCTCTCTTTCTCTCTCTCTCTGATACTTTCTCTGATACTCTCTCTTTTTCTCTCTCTTTCTATTTTTTTTCTGTGTTAGAAACATTATACCATAAATTAAATCGACTTACAAGTGCTGTCGAAAACCTTCGAGTGGCAATAAGGGTTTGACTGCAATGATTGATTTCTTCTCTATAATCTTACGGCCGCCTTGATCACGAGAAAATTCGACAGTAACTCTCATTAAGTCGCTGGTATAGTTTTCATCCTTGCTCATGACTGCAGGTTTCGAGAACGTACCGATCATTTGAATCGAATTATCGTCTTCCGACTTTCGCAGGATCTTCTCCATAAAGCATTGATTCAGCCATGGACATGTCTCTACGGCCATTTCTGAAATTAGAATTAAAACTTCTCCGACAAATTGTTCTTTCCATTGTGTTACGAAACGTGAAACACAAAAGCGTTTTTTACTATAAGTATGTTACACGTTACCATTAATTAGGTTTAGTAAAATTCGTAGTTACAAACTATTGACATAAAACATGTATTGTATAAACGCTAGTTAAATCTGATTTTATAACACGAATTGTCATAAAACTGGAACTACTTAACTACTGAACTACTTAACTACTGAACTACTTAACTAGCGTTTATATGATATTTAATTCACGTTAGCAGTTATAATACTGTTGTTACTGTTGCCATATAAACGTATAAATATATACAACTTGCTCGTTGCAAGAATTACGATTCTTTTTCTCTTTCTGGCTTCCTCTACTTTATTTTCTCTACTATTTCGGTTTTTTCCCCTTTCCTTTATTGTTCCTTTCCTGCCATTGTTTTTATGCGCTTTACATCTCTTAATCATCACTTTTTTTAACGTTATCAAATTGCCGTATTTACAAGA
>NW_012035753.1:6736-10611 GCF_000956235.1 Wasmannia auropunctata | reverse complement strand
TGCTCTTCCGATCTAGTGTATCGAGCTGAAAGGAGACTATGTTGAGAAATAAAAATGAATCGATAAAAAAAATATGTTTTACTATGTTTTTCTAAAAACTTGTTGACTTGCCCTCGTCAGTTATTTATTAAAAATTTTTCAATAACTAAACTCCAAATGAAAATTAGTAACACGTAAGAATAGAGTGGAGAAATGATAATCAGAACATTAACCTGTCAGTTATTGAAGTTTTCGATTTAATGCGTCGCTTACTTCACTTAAATGTTCACTTTACTGCGTAAAACCAATTGTAAATGAAATGATGAGTCTACGATGTCTACATATGATTTCAATTGACATCACAAATGATGACCATTACGAACACCTAATGGTCTGCTAATTACAATTAGTCATCATTTATATTGGACTTGCTAATTCATTCTGGCCTTGAGTAACTGAGAGACTTAATCAATATTAAACACATCCCGATTTGTTTTTCAATAGAGCAAACATTAACCTAACTGAGATAACAGAGCAATGATAAGATAGCTGCACTAGTACGATTAAAACGACCTGTCTTTGATGCACAGAATAGCTCGTCGGTTTTAACCGGAATCAGGTTCAAGAAAGAGAAAAACGAGATCAAGTTACTAATCAAATTAATAATTGCCGATTTAATTTAAATCGCATAGTAAATATTATAACAATCAATTAGTGTAATCAGATGTCGCAAAAAATCCCCTCATTAGTTTCTATCTTGCTTGTATTATTTTGTTCGCCCGTCCGGTAAACGTAGAGATATGAGTTCAATTCCTGGCTGAGAACATGAGGTGATATTTTTTTGCAATAAATTCTTTACAGATTCATATAGGTGCAAGTTAGTATTTATTTGATGTCGCAAGGATGAGGGAATTTCACAGGATTTAAAATAGATGTATTGAGCATCGATTTATTAGATTGCCTTTGGCAATTTAATTGTGATTACATATATATACAATTTTGTTCGGAGCTGCGGAGATGCACGCGATTTGCGGCCACGTGCAGGTGTTATATGAACCGAAAATTGTAGGATTCGCACTATAAAATTATATGGAAGTACAGAGATCCGCTTTGTACCGTGTTTTGAATTCTCAATTGTTAGTTAACATTCCACGATCTCCTGACTTAATTATTTTGTTCAATTTGGTAATGTAATCGGCGTGATAACGGAATGAATAGATATAGAAATATCGTTGTATGATGCAATAATAGATAGATATTCTTTATATCCGAGATAAATAATAAAAGTTTACTCGTGCTTCACTAATAAATATTTATTATATATTTGTTCGCCTTGTATTTGGTGAACATTTAGGAGTGTGTGGGGGAACAGCAAATATCTATAAAAAGATAAGTTAAATAAACCCGACGATTATTCATCAATTATAGAGTTACAGAAGTTTTTATTCAAAGAACACTTCAGTTATTTTACATTAAACATTATTTTACATTTGTATATTATTATTAATATAAACTGTAGAAAAACAAAACGCTTGACGTATAAAACAATCTGATGCGCGTGGGGCAATGTTGAATTGAGTTTTTTATGTTTAAAATTATAGTTTATATGATAGCATATATGAATATTAATTACACTGTGTTACAGCAAAATTCTCTCCGAAGTGCAATCATACGTACCTATACGTTTTCGAAAATTATTTTGCGCTGAACATTTGCGATTTCGTTGGCAAAATTCGACTAGCACGTCAGGATTTTGAGTAAATTAGAATGAAAGTGACCAAAGTTCTTGGACCACTTTGACTATTATTGTGTTTAGCGCGAAAAAATCTTTGGGAAACGTAAGCATGATCGCACTTCAAAGAGAGAAAAAAAGTGTTTTTTGGAACACAGTGTTATTTACGTTTATTATTATTATTTTTCTCTCTCTTATTCAGATTTATATTTCTTTTCTGTTTTTTAATTATTAAAATTAATTTTTCATTATTAAAAATAAATATCAGAAATCCAGTAAACCCCACTCATCATATAGTGAAATTCTCTTTATCATTATTTTTTTATAATTCTCGTTCTTTAAGCCTGGATTAATCCAAGTCCCAGTACCCATGATCTCATCCAAATCTTTCGCTTCAGTCTTGCAGCACAGCACTACCGGTAAAATCGTGAAGGAAGCTATCATTCCATAACTAGCCCTTCGTTTCAGGGCAGTCTCCAGTTCTTCCATGGTAGGTGGCTGCGTCTTGCAGTTTAGTTGTTTCATAATCGCCGACATGGTGCCAAGGTATTCGTTTAATAAAATATTTCTCTTGTCTTCAATTACATCGGGGGAAGGATTTGAATTGAGAAAATATAGAAGATCGACTGCCGGTGATGTGTAGATGCAAGCCTGGAAGTCCACCTGTAACATCAAACAAACATTTTTGATCGATTGATCTTTTGAATCGCCAGCAATTAAATTGGCAATAAAATCCGTGCACCAAGAAAGAAATGAGACTTGTGTCTAGGAAATAGAGAACGGCGAGAAAAAAGTTTGCGTGGACGACACGGGCGGATGTAAACGCTATTGAATGCTATTGTGAACTTTATTGCATTATTTATAACATACATTTTCAATTATTATTATCACCGTTTCTTTATCTTAATTGATGAATGCCGATATTGCGGATAATTAAAATGCGTTAACACATACCATAATAATATCTTTTGAAATATCTATTCGTACAAGCGATGGACTAAATACATAATCTGAACACTTGGGAAAACAGTATTTGCTGTATTGAGATTACCCAGTAAACGGGTAAATGATTAAAATGGTTTAAAATTTTTTAATTCGCGGATTGAAATGGATTGGCCTCTGTGGAAATAAATGCATTTCTATTTCATAATACGCATATAATATAATACTTTTAATATAATATTAAAATGATATTATTATATTATATGTATATTGTGACTAGGACAAAAATTGGGACAGGAAATGTATCATTTCAATCCATCTAAATCCAAAAAATATTTTTTTTTAATTTAGATGAATAACATTCATAATCCATTTTTGCGAAAAACTTTTTTTGAATTTAAATATATTGAAAAAACAGCATTTCTTATCTAGAATTTTGAATTAACTAGTCACGATTTGCTTAAAGCTAAATTTTTTTTAATTAAATGGCATAGAAAATGTGATTCATGCAATTTCTTATATAAATTATGAATTCAAAGACATTGGGCGGAAATGGATTTAGATTTTCAGAAGTATGCATTTGCGAACGTTAATTGAAATGAATTCTTTTCAATCTATTAATTGTCATTTGCCTTTAATACAGTTTTTTTAACCCTTTGAAGCATACATTTTTCCTTACCTACGATTGACTTAAAAAAAATTGGTAGTACTCGGGAGTTTTCGAAGTTGCTGATTACGAATCTGAGGGGAAAATTTAGAAATTCAAAATGGCGGATTCAACATAACGGACCCGGAATTCGAAAAACAATGCAAATTTGATAAAAATATATATCTGGGGGTTCTCGGAGTCGCTGATTACGAATCCGTAATCAGATTCCCGAAATTCAAGATGGCGGATCCAATATGGCGGACTCAAATTTGAAAAACGATGCAAATGTCATGAAAATGTATTTCTGGGGGTTCTCGGGGTCACTGATTACGAATCCGTAATCAGATTTCCGAAATCCAAGATGACGGATCCAATATGGCGACTATAATCCGAAAAACAGTGCTGATCCAGTATAAAATCGTTGAACCCCCAAAAATACATTTTAATTCATGACATTTCCCATACAGCACAGAAGCTTGTAGCAATATTGCAGCAAAGTTGCAACATTGCATATTGCAATGCAATGCTTCAGAAACATTGTTAAAATATAGATTTGCAACAGATCGGAAGAGC
>NW_012035753.1:0-1125 GCF_000956235.1 Wasmannia auropunctata | reverse complement strand
AAAAATATTTTGTTTCTATGTCTAATTAAATACTTGGCAACTTGTATGATCTCATTTTTGTTTTTGGACAATTTTTATTTGTTAAAATAATATTTTTGGTTTAGGAAGGATGTAACGTACGATACTTTTTTATATACTTGGCGTAATCTTTTTTTTTTTTTGAAGTTTGTATATTACAATATTTTTATCTAAATATATTACCATATTTTATACTATAAGTCCAAATTTGACTTATAGATAGTACGAAATATGGTATATTTATAATATAATTAGATATAATATATGGTATATTTATAAATATATTTAGATATAATATATTGTACAAATATTAAGATGTAACGTATATTTAATATAACTTTTAGATTAAATTAAACTACATCTCTGTAGAATATAAAAGATAATTATCTCTTAGCAAATTGGTATTAAAATTGTAAATGTATTGCTATATTTCAAATTGATATCTATTATATAAAGTTTTTAAATATTCGATTATTATATGTATTATGTATTAATATATTTTAACAGATGTTTGAAATAATGTAGCATAAAAACAATTTCGTTCACAATGCGATGTTCAATAGAAATTAAGTAATATTTTATATCTTTTATGTTTAATACTATAGACATCACAGACGCGAGCTTCGCGCGCGTTATTTAGCTTTTTCTTTACTTCTTATTATAACAACGTTTGTAATGCATACAATTACATTATATTAGACTATTAACTCTTCGATACGCACAACTGTCAAAATATGCAAAAATGACAGTCGCTCACGAAGTTAGCGCAACCAATAACTTCGAGAAATGCAAGTTACCCATACAGAACAAAATATATAATAGATATCTACTGAATATCCACATATCTATACACTATCCATATCCATTATGGATAACTAGTAGATATCTAATAATTATCTACACATCCATGTTCACTAAACAGCTACTAAAAATATCTATTAGATATTTATTTGTTATCTACATATCTATGTTAACAAAATATTTACCGAAGATACCGGAATAAACATATACGTATGTGTTAATCAAAAATTTACACACTGAATAATTATTTAAATAATATTAACACGTAATAAATGTTGACTTATTGACGAAATTTTATTAAATTTT
>NW_012035752.1:0-451 GCF_000956235.1 Wasmannia auropunctata | reverse complement strand
TCTTACCTTCACTGGTTGGATCATAGTCCAAGATCTTGCCTTTGACCGTTTGGATCATGTCCTAGATCTTGCCTTAGACCGGTTGGATCATGTCCAATTCTTGCCTTGACTAGTTGAATTGTGTAAGATAAGACGGAAAGTGAATACTTTACGAGATACATTTTGAATTTTTTCAAATTGCAAATTTGGAGCTTTATAACTCGAAAAGTATTCAATGAAGAAACATTTGATTATAGTGTTTTGGAAAGCTCTCAAGGTCAGCTACAAAAATATCCTACCAAAACTCTTAAAAAAAAAAAAAAAAAAAGATTACGCCAAGTATATAAAAAAATATTGTACTTTACATCTAATCTAAATATTATTTTAACAAATAAAAATTGTCCAAAAACAAATATGAGATCATACAAATTGCCAAGTATTTGATTAAACATAGAAACAAAAATGATTTTTT
>NW_012035751.1:0-552 GCF_000956235.1 Wasmannia auropunctata | reverse complement strand
TTACTCAAAACGGTCATGCACTTCGAAAATAGATTGGAATTATGTATTCAAGCCAATGGAGATAATTTTGAACAATTCCTTTGATAAAGATCTTGCCTTGACTGGTTGGATCATGTCCAGATCTTACCTTGACCGGTTGGATCATGTCCAGATCTTACCTTCACTGGTTGGATCATGTCCAGATCTTGCCTTGACCTGGTTGGATCATGTCCAGATCTTACCTTCACTGGTTGGATCATGTCCAGATCTTGCCTTGACCGGTTGGGATCATGTCCAGATCTTACCTTCACTGGTTGGATCATGTCCAGATCTTGCCTTGACCGTTTGGATCATGTCCAGATCTTGCCTTGACCGGTTGGATCATGTCCAATTCTTGCCTTGACTAGTTGAATCGTGTAAGATAAGACGGAAAGTGAATACTTTACAAGATACATTTTGAATTTTTTCAAATTGCAATTTTGGAGCTTTATAACTCGAAAAGTATTCAATGAAGAAAGATTTGATTATAGTGTTTTGGAAAGCTCTCAAGGTCAGCTACAAAAATATCCTACC
>NW_012035750.1:0-588 GCF_000956235.1 Wasmannia auropunctata | reverse complement strand
TAAGTGACTGGAGTTCAGACGTGTGCTCTTCCGATCTATTCCATAAAAAATAAATAGGATCCTTTTCTAAAGTGTCGATCTGAAAAGTAGAGATTTCAAGCTGTAAAATGCTTTTCTGAACATCTCGATACCATCATTTTTGACGAAGTTACACTTATTTAAAGCTTGTCTAGTTTAAAATTATAGAATACATATGCCAAAAATAAAAGATCATCTTACTCTACCATCCAAAAATAGGCAAAATTCAAGAGAGTGTAACTTCGTCAAAAATGATCGTACCGAGATGATCAAAAAAGCATTTTACAGCTTGAAATCTCTACTTTCCAAATTGATACTTAAGAAAACGATCCTACTGATCTTTCATGGAATTACACGGATAGAAAGGGAGACCCGACGAATCTCAAAATTTTCTACAAACTTTGACAAGTTCCATGGCGTGGAATAAAAATCGCACATAAACAGGGTTTACAGCTTTCGAAAGAATGAATCTTTCTCTTTAATTTGCTTTTTTGTTGAGCGTCGTACGATTTTTTTTCACCGAGTTATTTAACATTGAAGCAAAAATGAACCTTTTTACTTCAATGTTGA
>NW_012035749.1:0-817 GCF_000956235.1 Wasmannia auropunctata | reverse complement strand
ATTATATAAAAATATTACATGTATTTGGAAGTTGTAATAAATAAATAATATATTTAATAACCAAGTTTGGTTGTATTATTTATACTTTTACTGGCATATTTTATAAATTATTTGTAAATAATAGAAAATTAACAAGTAAGTAATAAAAAAACAAAATATTAGTGAACATAAATAAATAAATTCTTTTCAAGAATAAAATTAAAATTAAAAAGAATATAAGCAGGGTTGGGAAGTAATATCGTTATCGTTACAGTTTTTTTTGGTAATGTTTGTTATTTTCTTCTATTTTGATGGTAACAATAACATCGTTAAATTTTTACAGTAATGATAACAAATTCAGTTGTTACTTTTATATCATTATTCTTTTGCGAGTTTCGTATTTTTAAATATTATGTTTAACTTATAATAATATATATTTAATATTATGTTTAATTTAATATTTATTATCTTGATATTTATTTGAACGCGACTATTATAAACACTCACATACATATATATATTATACATATATGTATATACTACAGACATAGTTTATAAATTGTTTTTAAATAATAGAAAATTATTATAAAGCAAAATATTGGTGAAAATAAAATAATAAATGTTTTTTAAGAATTGGAACATGAAATTAAAAAATATAAGCAGGGTTAGCAACGTCATTATTGCTTTTTTTGGTAATATTCGTTCTTTTCTTCTATTTATAACGGTATTGTCGTAAAATTTTTGCAGTAATAACAAATTCAACCGTTATTTTTATTATTAAACTTTAGTTTCGTATTATCTTAATGGCTGATATTATTTTTGATTGGATACTCTATAT
>NW_012035748.1:0-683 GCF_000956235.1 Wasmannia auropunctata | reverse complement strand
TCTTTTCCTCTTATAAGGGACCCACACAAGGTGCACAATAACTACAGCATAGAGATGCCTGTCGTAGGAATCGAAAAATAAAAAAAAATTTCTTTTATTATTTTATTATTTATATTTATTTTATTTCCGATCTAGTTTTTAGGTGGAATGTGATCCAAAGAGAGTCAAGATGCTTGGATAATGTTCTCTATGATGTAGCTATTGTGCATCTTATATGGGTCTCTTGTTACTCATAGTAAAGAACATGTTTCGACATACTTGTTGATTACAAAAAATTATAATGTTAATAATGTTAAACAAAAACTGCTACCTGAAAAAAATACCACACAAAGTATCAATATTTTTTAGTATATATATAAATATGTATTAAGAAAAAGAATATATATAAATATATATTAAGAAAAAGTTTTATAATAAAAACGTGTTTAGTAAAACTTATCTGAAATAATCTTGAAGTCCAAAAGAAAAAGAAAAATTTTTGTCAACGTCGGAAACAATGCAGTAATAATTAATTTTACAATATATATATGTATATATATATATATATATATATATATATATATATTACACTATTACACTATTACACTATTAACTCCAATATTACTAAAACAAATCTCAATACACATAATAACTGTCAAAATATGTAATGACAGCCGTTCAACGAAGTAAGCATAGTGAGATAA
>NW_012035747.1:0-484 GCF_000956235.1 Wasmannia auropunctata | reverse complement strand
ACGTGTGCTCTTCCGATGTTAATACAATAAGACTGAAATTTGTCAAATTAACCTATTTAATCCAAATGCGTTTATATCAAATTAACGGTAATTATCATTAATTAAAAATATAGGAATTAATAGATTTTTAAATTTTGTATTCTTTTTAATATAATAATATATAAACCTATATACATATATATATATATATATATATATATAAAAGTTTTGGACTTTGATTTTTGCTTACTCTTTACGTGCCAACTGCCACATATATGCATATATACACATACGGACTTTTCTCACTCATTATTGCAATTTCCCATTTAATCTTTAATTCTCTTTCATTCCTTCAATCATTACTTCGTTCTTTTCCTCTTATAAGGGACCCACACAAGGTGCACAATAACTACAGCATAGAGATGCCTGTCGTAGGAATCGAAAAATAAAAAAAATTTCTTTTATTATTTTATTATTTATATTTATTTTATTTCCGATCTAGTTT
>NW_012035746.1:0-498 GCF_000956235.1 Wasmannia auropunctata | reverse complement strand
GCTCTTCCGATCTTCGTCATTTAAAAGAACAAAATGTTATACATGATAACGATATTACTATTCAATGGAACACAGATGGTGTAGAAATATTTAATTCATCCATATACACTATATGGCCCATTCAAATATGTATAAATAAATTACCATATCGACTTAGAAGAGAAAACATTTTTCTTTGTGGATTATGGTTTTATAAGCAAAAACCACCAATGAATTTATTTCTTCGTCCATTCATAGACGAACTTTTGAAATTACAAACTAACGGGTTTTGGTGTGTCTCATTTGGACATAAAAAGCCCATACATATTAAAGTACATGCATTTCTGGCACTTGTAGATTCAGTAGCTAGACCACTTATTCAAAATATAAAACAATTTAATGGTACACATGGGTGTTCATATTGTCTTTGTAAAGGAGAACAAACTTTAATTGAAAGAGGTCAGACACGTGTATATTCTGGTGATAAGAGTGCTAGGCGAAAAATAAAGCACCATTACA
>NW_012035745.1:0-354 GCF_000956235.1 Wasmannia auropunctata | reverse complement strand
AGAAGTTTTATCTTTTCTATGTAATCAGTAATTGTATCCTGCACAACTGAAATAACTGTAGCAATTGTTCCATTTACAAGGTCCAAACTGATATCAATATTGCGTCTTATAACTTTTGCTCCAATTTTAATTGTAATTTGATTTGAAAGATCTGCTGTTCTAGTATCATCATTATTATCTGTCAATACCTTCGCTACTTTTTTTTATATATGGAACGCAATCAATCGTATCTTCTGCATTTAGTAATATTTCTTTTGATGCAATACGACTTAACATTGCATTATTAAAATCATCACACATATGACAAGTAGGCAGTAAACAAACGGTATCAGATGAGATCGGAAGAGCACACGT
>NW_012035744.1:0-693 GCF_000956235.1 Wasmannia auropunctata | reverse complement strand
CTTTATTTAATTAGAAACCAGATACTAATTTTTATAATTATCTCTTTAATCTAATATGACAATTTAATGTGGTAATCTAATAAATTATTATACTGGAAGAACGTCAGAAGAAATGTTAAAAAATATACGAATGAAATACGAAACAAATTTTTATTTTATATTGATAAATGCTTGTTTTAACATATATATAGAAGTGACATATTAACACAGAAACAATATTAAGATACGTATATTTTTCACTTTACAATTATTGTATTTTAATTGCTTGCCATTCTTTGGTATCTCTGGTAAGCTTTGGACAATAGTGCACTTGTGAGTGTTAAGAACTCTTCTATAGGAAGACCATCGTCCAATTTGTCCCGCATGATTTTTTATTATCCAATCATAACGCAATCGTGTTAAAGGCTTTCCTGTTTTTAAGGTTTCCAAATCCCGACGAGCCGTTCCTTGCAAATCTCCTAACTTTTCTAGAAATAAAAAAGGCAAATATTGAATATTTACATCATTTATAATTATTTTACACTATTTAAAAATTACATTTAAAAATAGTTATTTCTTTGCTGAATTAGTACAAAGTTATACTTGCTTATGAATATTCATGGATCTTGATTTTTTCCAAATTTATGATTTAATGTTCGATGGTATCTTTCAATTAAATTGTTAGTTCTTCTTAACCTTCGGTAAACAGAAAAT
>NW_012035743.1:0-485 GCF_000956235.1 Wasmannia auropunctata | reverse complement strand
TTGCCAGCCCGCTCAGAGATGTGTATAAGAGACAGCATCTAAGTTACATACTGTGGTTTGCTGGGATTGTTTTAAAATTGTACAAAAAATCACTGTATCACGATTTAAGAATAATTCTCTTGTCGAAAAACACACACACGACATCTAGAAGAATTTACTAATATGTGCGCTAGTACGTGAAATGCATATCTTTATTTTATTGGAAACCAGATACTAATTTTTATAATTATCTCTTTAATCTAATATGACAATTTAATGTGGTGATCTAATAAATTATTATACTGGAAGAACGTCAGAAGAAATGTTAAGAAATATACGAATGAAATACGAAACAAATTTTCATTTTATAATGATAAATGCTTGTTTTAACATATATATAGAAGTGACATATTAACACAGAAACAATATTAAGATACGTATATTTTTCACTTTACAATTATTGTATTTTAATTGCTTGCCATTCTTTGGTATCTCTGGTAAGCTTT
>NW_012035742.1:0-585 GCF_000956235.1 Wasmannia auropunctata | reverse complement strand
TAGAAAGTTATTAAATTAAATATTTATTAAATCTTCGTCTTACTAAATAAATAGGAGCATTAAAGCACGTATTTTCTGTTTCTACAATAGATATTAGCTATGTGATAGGCGGGGGGAGGGGCGGAGCCCCTTCCCCTGCACTCCCCTCCCCGCCTGCGCCCATACTACCTAATGGGGGGAGGGGCTTTGCCCCCCCCAAACTCCCTATTGGGATTATTTCTTTTGTTACTTTTTTTGTTAATAACTTTTTAGCGATCAATAATCCACTAAATCCCATAAACATGACACACGATTAAATGAGCATATAACTTATTTTTTAATAACTTTTTAATAAACAATGAGCGACGGGAAACGTTAGTGACCTTGAACTTCTTATGGGTCAAAGTCAAGATCAAAATCAGTCGGAAGTCATTTGGGGCTGACTGTGTAAAGGTAAACATTTACCCAAAATTAATTAAATTACTTCTTTATACTTTGAACATAAACCTAAAATTTTAGAAAATAATTTAAAAAGTATATGATTCATTATAATTTTATTTGTTAAAAAATGTATTCTTTATTTAATAAGAATTAGATATATATATA
>NW_012035741.1:0-675 GCF_000956235.1 Wasmannia auropunctata | reverse complement strand
TCGACGCCAAAAAGGTGAAACGACAAAATTCTCCGTCAGACGAGAGACAATACATTGTAGATTATGACCGTATTTTTTTTGTTTCAGATTACACTGACGGGAGATTTCAAGTACACCGTTTGTACCTCTAAAAAAAACTTGCGCTACATGGAGCCCTACAGTGGGAAGTTTAATTTTGTTTTACCAAAAAATTTATTTGGATACTTAAATTTATAATAAAGATAATGGTTTAAACAGATTTCATGTATTATTCATATTTTGCCAGAAAAAAATTCTTAAAAATTAGCTTGTTTTTTATTTCGTCAGAGTATACTAACCCCTTAAATCACATAGCGAACTGCTTCAATAGCTTGAATAACAACCTTCTTTTCAATAGATTACTCTGAATTCATAAACATAACATAGGTATGTTTACATCACTCTGACCCCTACGCAAGGTAGAAAGTTATTAAATTAAATATTTATTAAATCTTCGTCTTACTAAATAAATAGGAGCATTAAAGCACGTATTTTCTGTTTCTACAATAGATATTAGCTATGTGATAGGCGGGGGGAGGGGCGGGAGCCCCTTCCCCTGCACTCCCCTCCCCGCCTGCGCCCATACTACCTAATGGGGGGAGGGGCTTTGCCCCCCCCAAACTCCCTATTGGGATTATTTCTTTTGTTACTTTTTTT
>NW_012035740.1:0-533 GCF_000956235.1 Wasmannia auropunctata | reverse complement strand
TGGTCCAAATGTTCCCGTAGATTCTTTCAAAACTATATACAGTGGTGAAAGAAGACGTCCGTCTGCTGAAATAATCGGCATTATAGTGTAACTATGTGTTGTAGAACATATCGATTGAACCAGTGCTTCAACTTTTTTCAGTCCTATATTTGGCAATGTTTGTCCAGAATGTAGTTCAAGAATGAAGCCACTCTCGTCTGCATTATAAATTTCTTCAACTTTAATAGCTGGGATATTAGACTTTACATTTGAAACAAACGATTTTGCGACATCTTGTAGATTGTCAATATCTTGTAGTGTTGTGTCCTAAATGTTGTTATCTTCGGGAAACAATTCTGTGTACTCTCTTAAATTTCCAAATCCTCCATTTATTTGCCTTGAATTCGGGTAGGTCCATTTGATCTTTTGCTTCCAAAGCCCAAAATCTTAAATTTATATCACGAATTACACGGCTCTACAAAAAAAATTTCGTTCCTTGTCCTAAAGTTTATTTTACGATTTTCCGGTTAATAGTGCACAAAAACGACAAAAAA
>NW_012035739.1:0-540 GCF_000956235.1 Wasmannia auropunctata | reverse complement strand
TCTATTAATGTAATTAGTCTTGTAATGTGTGTATTCAGTGTAATACATATTAAAGACAATACAAATTAAATTAAACTTTAAAAAGAATGCGAAATTTCAAAATCTATTAATTCCTATATTTTTAATTAACGATAATTACCGTTTATTTGATACAAAAGCATTATGGATTAAACAGGTTAATTTGACAAATTTCAGTCTTATTGTATTAACATATTTAGTTTTTTATATTAAAAATGGTTTATCTATTGGTACAAAAATATTCACCATACGAGGTAAATGAACATATGGTTATAAATTCATTTTGACAGTTGACGTAATATCGATCATAATTGTATTTCTTTAATATTTTTTGATATTAATTAATTATTTAGTGTACAAATAGATTTTGTATAAAAGAAAAAGTAATTTCTTAGGAAAAATAATGATAATCTCGGTGTTATTAAGAGAGCCCTCGTAGCACCTCTAGCATTTGTCATATCATCATGCCTGAGCGCGCGAAATTTCAGCTCTGTGATTAGCCTACTTTAATCGCTACTAATT
>NW_012035738.1:0-353 GCF_000956235.1 Wasmannia auropunctata | reverse complement strand
TCGTATCGAGATGTTCAAAAAGCATTTTACAGCTTGAAATCTCTACTTTCCAAATCGGTACTTTAGAAAACGATCCTACTGATTTTTCATGGAATTACACGGATAGAAAAGGAGACCCGACGAATCTCAAAATTTTTTACGAACTTTGACAAATTCCACGGCGCGAATTAAAAATCGCATGCAAATGCAATTTACAGCTTTTGAAAGAATGAATCTTTACTTTTAATTTGCTTTTTTGTTGAGCGTTGTACGATTTTTTTTCACCGAGTTATTCAATATTAAAGCAAAAATGGTCCTTTTTGCTTCAATTTGGAATAACTCGGTGAAAAAAATCGTACAACGCTCAACAAAAA
>NW_012035737.1:0-654 GCF_000956235.1 Wasmannia auropunctata | reverse complement strand
TATAATTTAAAACTATCGACGAATAAATATTTTTCTCTTAAACTTTCTAAAAAAAGTAATTGCAGCTTGTTTGAAATTAATATGAAATTGATATGGAAATTGTGAAAATGCTTAAATGACAGAGCAGAACGAGGAGTTAAACTTATGCAGGACTTTAATCAAATTTTGTCGAAAAATGAGGAAAAAAACAATTCATTTTTCATATAACGTAACCCATAAAGAACTCAGTATCCAAATGTCCAAAATTTACTCTTATTAAGGATTTATAAAATTACAATAGATTTAAATATTACAATGGATTATAAAATATATAGATGCAAACAATATATTGATATCTTTATTTTCCTGCTTGCTTATAAATACACTTCTCAACAAAATTAAAGCATCACTTACTCTACCCTCCAAAAATAGGCAAAATTCACGACAGTGTAATTTTGTCAAAAATGATCGTATCGAGATGTTCAAAAAAGCATTTTACAGCTTGAAATCTCTACTTTCCAAATCGGTACTTTAGAAAACGATCCTACTGATTTTTCATGGAATTACACGGATAGAAAAGGAGACCCGACGAATCTCAAAATTTTTTACGAACTTTGACAAATTCCACGGCGCGAATTAAAAATCGCATGCAAATGCAATTTACAGCTTTTGAAA
>NW_012035736.1:0-383 GCF_000956235.1 Wasmannia auropunctata | reverse complement strand
TGCGCACATTCTCCATGGTTTTGCTAAATATTGCGTTATTCATTAATTTGTACGAATTCTTTTCAAATTCATTCGTGGCTAATGTTCGAAATTTCGTATTTAGTTCGATATAATCATGGAGATTGCGCGAATTGCAATACGCGATGAATCTTTGAGATACGGAGGCCGTGACGAGTGCACTGTTGCAGAGTGCGATAATGTATGACGTAACGCTTCTTATCGTATACGGTTGCGAGGAGCTTGTCCTGCCGCTTGCCGGGCGGCTTATCGCGCGTCGGACAGAACGGTAGGTCAGTGTGCGCGTCGTGAAGATTTTGCGGATATTCCAAATCTACCTCTAGAATATAGCCTATCGGGGAATTCTAATGCAACATCCATAACAT
>NW_012035735.1:0-418 GCF_000956235.1 Wasmannia auropunctata | reverse complement strand
TATTTTTATTTTTTATAGTCAAGATTTGGTTGGGGTTAGTAGAGATTTGAAATTGAATTGGGAGTTTTTATCGACAGAGGACGACCCCCTCTATCACCTCCCACCAGTCAAAGTGTCGTAGCTTTCTTAGTTCGCCCTGGGGACTTTTTTAAAAATTTTAAAAATTGAAAAATTTCGTATATTGAAAAATCCAAAGGTGTCTTCTTATAGACCTCGACGAGCCCTACAAAAAAGGTCTTATGCGCCAACCTTGTATCTGTTGCCGTTTAAAAGTTACAGGACTTTTTATGTTCCAAAAAAAGGTTTTTTTTGGATTTTTTTAGGTTTGGTATTTTTCCCTTATAGAACTCGTCGAGAGGAACAAAAAAGGTCCTCTTCACCATGGCTCTATCTGCAACCGTTTAGTTGTGGGAGTTTA
>NW_012035734.1:0-521 GCF_000956235.1 Wasmannia auropunctata | reverse complement strand
TTCTGAATTCTATTAACAAACATGTTTTCTTTCACACGTCTTCAATTGTACAAAGAAATTATAGAAATAGAGAATACTAAACCGAGTTCTTCTGTGGAATTTTTGAAGAGTTTTATTCTGAATAAATTAAGTATTTCAGAATGTTCACCTGCTGTTGAGAAAGATCTATATAATCGTATCCATTGTTTTCTTAATAAACTTAGACAAAAAAAATCTAAGTTGCGGAAAAGTTCTACTGAGTTTATCGAAAAATATAAGTCCTGGCTTGACAAGGAATTCATCATTCCAGAATCATTTCTTTCTCTCTTTACAAATGAAACTAATGGAACGCCTACTGCAGGGTTGAGTAAGTTAATATTTTTTTTAAACAAAATAAGTTAAAGTTACTGACTTATAAAATTAATTTAGTTAAGTTAAAAGTTGCATGTTTAAAAAACTAATTGTCAGTTGCATTAAGATTAAATTAACTAAAATTGAATTAAAAGTTAATTTGGAAAACATCATTTATATTAAATTAGAAT
>NW_012035733.1:0-591 GCF_000956235.1 Wasmannia auropunctata | reverse complement strand
TAAAGAACGCCTGATTTGTGCAAGATTATATATAAAAAATTTAAGTCCAGTACTCAATAATGTCATTCTCATAGATGACTCTTGCTTTCAATCTTGAAACTGAAGGCCCATCTCATACATTGCGGAACATATTGTTGACAATTATGAACGGAAGAATGTAATTTGGGCGGAATGCTATGTATTCATCGCTGAAGGTCTGAAGTGGGCCGAAACGTAAACGATATGTAAGAAGATGTAATTTAATTTACAGAATATAAGTCGAGAAGTTTTAACGCAACGATATCTGCGTGCTGACTCTTAGTGCCTTTGTTACCCGTCCAGTCAAAAATTAATATCTCGTTAAATATTGCGAATTTGCAAAATGGTAGAGGACTTTTCGGTTTAGTTTAGTCCATTCTATCTACCCATGAGCGGTCATACATCTATTAAGAGACACCCTGTATATTATAGGGCAAAAAAGCACGTAATTACAAGCCTAGAACTGTTCAAGATATTGAAATTTTGTGGTATTAATTTTGAAATATAATTTTGTAATAACTGATTCTAGAGAAATAAAACTATGTTTTTGGAAGTATGTTTCTTTTTTTCCTT
>NW_012035732.1:0-552 GCF_000956235.1 Wasmannia auropunctata | reverse complement strand
CACAAAGAACACATAAATGAAATTTTTAACATTTTCAACAATTTACATCTAAAATTAAAATTCACTCTTGAGATAGGAGGTGACAAATAAAACTTTTTGGATGTTACTATCATTAGGAACAACAATCGGTTGGAATTTGATTGGTTTCATAAACCAACGTTCTCGGGAAGATACCTCAATTACATGACATTTTTTTTTCGCATGACTTTGCTCAAAATAGGGATTTTATTTGTTATGGGTTTAAATTGAATGACCCCACGGTTTTGTTTAAATCGGCGAATATTCTAAAGGTGATCACGGATGTGACAACACGTGAATCTCTGCGAATGTTTTAATTTTACGAGTGCTATTTGTTAAATATACTTTGACTTGTTTCGTAATGGTGTGTAAAGAACGCCTGATTTGTGCAAGATTATATATATAAAAAAATTTAAGTCCAGTACTCAATAATGTCATTCTCATAGATGACTCTTGCTTTCAATCTTGAAACTGAAGGCCCATCTCATACATTACGGAACATATTGTTGACAATTATGAACGGAAGAATGTAAT
>NW_012035731.1:0-421 GCF_000956235.1 Wasmannia auropunctata | reverse complement strand
AAAAATGTAGCATCCCAAAAAAAGAATTTATTAAAGGGGTGCAATTAATATTGGATTCCATATATTTCAAATTCGACAACAAGATTTACAGACAAAAATTTAGCACACCTATGGGATCCCCGGTGTCACCTTCCGCTGCAGATTTAGTAATGCGGGATTTGGAAGAGAAAGCGTTATTGACATATGGAATTGAAGTACCTTTTTACTTTAGATACGTTGACGATAAAGCTATGGCAGTTCACAAAGAACACATAAATGAAATTTTTAACATTTTCAACAATTTATATCCAAAATTAAAATTCACTCTTGAGATAGGAGGTGACAAATTAAACTTTTTGGATGTTACTATCATTAGGAACAACAATCGGTTGGAATTTGATTGGTTTCATAAACCAACGTTCTCGGGAAGATACCTCAATTA
>NW_012035730.1:0-1384 GCF_000956235.1 Wasmannia auropunctata | reverse complement strand
GGGAGTTATCAATAATCGGGAGGGTAAACCTGCTCGTAAATTGAATTGTGAGTTTTTATATTTTAAAAATTTTTATCCTTTCTTCATATAATTTTAAATCGTGTTCAGGATATTTAACGAATATCCAATAGCAGTTATGTTAGGTGTTCTTACGTATCAGAATCTACGGTTTTACGTATTCTGTATTTATAATGCATTAATAATAGTAAAAATACGGATAGGTAGGAATACGCGTAGGCATGAGTAAATACAAATACGGGTAGGTAGGAAAAAAAATGCAATTAAAGATATAGATAAAAACTAAAAATAATTTAATATTTTAAGTATTTAAAATGTTCCGAATTATATCATATTTAATGCTGCAACATTAAATTTCTTTTTTTTTAATTAAAAACAGCTGCTAACTACATAATAAATTATATTATATTTAGGTAGGGATTCATAGATTACAATTTCATATCTGATGCTTGGAAAGGTGGAGAAAATTAATTTTAAATTTTACCCAGTTTTTAGCCCCAAGGAATTAATTCTTTTTATGTTAAATTGTATATATGTATATATAATATATATTAAATTAAAATTATTTATTTATAATATATATAATTTAACACAAAAAAATTAATTTCTTGAGGCTAAAAACTATGTAAAATTTAAAATTAATTTTAAGCATTTTATATATATATGTGTGTGTGTGTGTGTGTGTGTGTGTGTGTGTGTGTGTGTGTGTGTGTGTGTGTGTACATTACAAATAATGTAACGTGAATTAATAATGTAATGTGAATTAAATTAATTGTATTGCAATCATAATTATATGTAATTTTAAATATATCATGTAAAATGTAATACTATGTTCAGATAAATGTTATTTTTGTATGATTATTGATAATTTATTTATATTTTTGAATATTTTTATATCAAATATCTAAGGCTAATATCATTTATATATTTAAATATTAAATATCGAATATTCAAGGCTACTCATTTATCTGGCCTTAGTAAATCAAATTATTGTAAAATAAATTACGCAAAACTCGTATGATAACAAGAAATTTATTAAAAACTAACGTTTTTGATAAATCTTTTAACATTTTTTGTTTCCATATTCGGATTTAATTTGAATACCGAAAGAAGTTATTCGTAATTTTGAGAAATTTTGAATTAAAAATTCAATTTTTAAAATTACTGTTATTTTTTAATAGTATTTAATAAATAAGTTTATTAAATAAGATGTTGAAAACTCATGCTTTAGCTGAGCCAATGATTAAATATTAATTTCTTGCTCACAAAATTTGAGGTTTACATTCATGAATTTTTTTCCGTGATTTCTGTAATGCGTTAAATATTTCTTAACGTATTTTTAAATTATATATTTATAAATATTTTT
>NW_012035729.1:0-323 GCF_000956235.1 Wasmannia auropunctata | reverse complement strand
CTATGGCGAAGAGGACCTTTCCTGTTCCTCTCGTCGAGCTGCATAAGAAGGGGTAGGTCCGGGAATTTTTAGAATTTTTTTTTTATTTTTATTTTCTATAGTCAAGATTTGGTTGGGGTTAGTAGAGATTTGAAATTGAATTGGGAGTTTTCATCGACAGAGGACGACCCCCTCTATCACCTCCCACAAGTCAAAGTGCCGTAGCTATCTCAGTTCGCCCTGGGGACTTTTTTGAAAATTTTGAAAATTGAAAAATTTCGTATTTTGAAAAATCCAAAGGTGGCTTCTAGATCGGAAGAGCACACGTCTGAACTCCAGTCACT
>NW_012035728.1:0-1630 GCF_000956235.1 Wasmannia auropunctata | reverse complement strand
TTGCCAGCCCGCTCAGAGATGTGTATAAGAGACAGTCTTAATATTTATAGCTAAAGTAACTTAGGTTCACCGACAATCGTCATCCCTGTAAAGGTCAAGTATCCCGCTACTTGTTAGCGGCTGAGATACCACGAATGAATCGCGGTATGACGGTTCGCGGCGGTATATTTGTCATCCCGCTACGTGTTAGCGGGATCTCTTGTTAGCGGCTGAGATACCACGAATGAATCGCGGTATGACGGTTCGTGGCGGAATGACGGTCTGCGGCGGAATGACGATAATCTCGTCATCCCGCTACGTGTTAGCGGGATCTATGTTAAGAGATACCGCGGCGGTATGACGGTTCGTGGCGGTATATTCGTCATCCTGCTACGTGTTAGCGGGATCTAGAGATACCGCGGCGGTATGACGTAGGAAAACTTGGTCAGCGTTAGCCATACTTTTATACTTACCAACTCAGTATCCAATCTGGATCCCAGTGTCACGCACTGGGATGACAAAAAAAGAAGGCTACTTAGATGACGGGAGAATTGAATGACATCGTTTACTATACAATTCATACAGTTCTGGATAAAAAAATTAGCTAACAAATTTATAAACATCAGTATATAGCTCATCGATGCCTGGCTCTTTACTATTTTTAGCAAAATCTTCCGACTTTTTTACTAAATCACGTACTTCCTTATCAATTACTTTACATTCTTCTTCTGAAGCAATTTTATTATCTATCATGTATTTCTTTAAAGTGCCTATAGGGTCATGATTTTGCTTCATATCTTCAACTTCTTCTTTTGAGCGATAAGTAGCAGGATCTGACATCGAATGGCCGCGATATCGATATGTCTTCATTTCAAGCAGGATAGGCCCTTTTCCGCTGCGTGTGTGTTCCGCTGCTTCGCTTGTAGCCGCATAAACAGAGAAAAAATCCATTCCATCAACTTGTTTTCCAGGAATATCAAAGCTTTCTCCTCTTTTGTATAACTCTGTTACTAAAGTTGATCTTTGCACGGAGGTTCCCATTGCATATCCGTTATTCTCTATAATGTAAACCACAGGCAACTTCCACAAAGATGCCATATTGAACGATTCGTATACTTGTCCTTGATTTGTAGCACCGTCACCGAAATATGTAAATACAACGTTATCTTTTTTCTTATATTTATTAGCAAATGCTATTCCTGTGCCAATTGGAACTTGTGCTCCCACTATTCCATGTCCGCCGAAGAATTTTTTTTCAACGTCAAATACGTGCATCGAACCACCTTTGCCTTTCGAGCATCCTGTTTCTTTGCCGGTAAGCTCTGCCATCACAACATTCGGATCAGAATCACATGCGAGCATTAAGCCATGGTCTCTATAACTTGTGATAAAAGCGTCACCTAATTTTGATGCAGCTTGAGTTCCAACTGCAACTGCTTCTTGCCCTATTGATAGGTGACAGAATCCGCCTATTAATCCCATTCCATATAATTGGCCTGCTTTTTCCTCAAATCTGCGTATGAGTAGCATTTTCCTGTGGAATCCAATTATCTGTTCTTTAGTGAAATTTTCTGCTTTCATATCGATTTCTTTTTCATTAAACTAAAATAGTATCAGAAATTTTTAACATTTTGTAATAAATCTCAATGGA
>NW_012035727.1:0-475 GCF_000956235.1 Wasmannia auropunctata | reverse complement strand
TAGTGTAAGTTGCTTAAGCGATAAATTTCATATTAAATGAATGAAAACATAATAGAAGTAAAAACAGATCGCAGATATGTATTTCTTAAAAAAAGATCACATCTTTTAGATTTATTTTGTAATGATCAAATAGCAAAATGCTATTATAAAGTAATAAATGTAAACTATTTTAGATGTAGCTTATTTCAATACAGAAATATTAAATAAAAAACGTTTTGTCATAATTAAGTTATAATTGAAAGGTTACACGCTTCTTATAGTAAATTAAGCTAAGCTAACCTTAAATATAAGCCAACGTACCCCATTCTTACAGACATATAATTTAAATCATTATATTATAATAAATTATAGTTATTACTCAAAATAACATGTTGTATAGTAACAAAAACTTTTCTTTTATCTAATAATACATCACTTACATTTCTCTCTCCAGCTGAAGAACATTAATACGAAATTTTGAAACACTCAAAAATTT
>NW_012035726.1:0-314 GCF_000956235.1 Wasmannia auropunctata | reverse complement strand
TAGGTCATTTATTAAATTAAAATTAAAATTCATTTTCTTGTTATTTTTTGTTGATAATAAAATTATGCGTTGATGAATGTTCCACTGTTAAATAATTTGTTGGTCCGGAAAAGGACCGTTTAAATGATACTGAAACCAACTCAATAGTCGGTTCAGTATCCTTCTCATGCAATCACTTGCCGCAATCTCTGCTCTATCGAATTGCGCAAATTTGCAAATAATCAGGCTTACGCCTTAAATCTTCCCACAAAATATACATGGTATTTTTAATAAATAGATTGCAGCAAGTGATTGCACGAGAAGGATACTGGACC
>NW_012035725.1:0-364 GCF_000956235.1 Wasmannia auropunctata | reverse complement strand
AAAAAGCTTTATTAAAAAAGTGCTGCTTGGGATATACATGGTTTTCAAAATATAGACAAAACTTCATGCTATGCAAATGTAGTATTACAATGTTTATTACATTTAAACAGTGTCAGAAAATATTTGTTAAATTATGATGAACTAGATGTTTTTAATTTATTTGCGCATATAATATGAACGAATGAATAATTTAAGTATCTTTGAAGTACGGCAATCTTTAGGAGAATATTTTTCGATTTCTATTAAATGAGATGCATTCAAATTTCTTACAGCTCTTTGTACAAAATATGAATATAAAAAAAATATAATAGAGCATCAAATTATTTGTACTTATCGATGTAATTCCTGTCTCTTATACACATCT
>NW_012035724.1:0-426 GCF_000956235.1 Wasmannia auropunctata | reverse complement strand
TCTTCATGGAATTACACGGATAGAAAGGGAGACCCGACGAATCTCAAAATTTTCTCAAACTTTGATAAGTTCCATGGCGTGGAATAAAAATCGCACATAAACAGGGTTTACAGCTATCGAAAGAATGAATCTTTCTCTTTAATTTGCTTTTTTGTTGAGCGTCGTACGATTTTTTTTCACCGAGTTATTTAACATTGAAGCAAAAATGACCCTTTTTACTTCAATGTTGAATAACTCAGTGAAAAAAAATCGTACGACGCTCAACAAAAAAGCAAATTAAAGGTAAAGATTCACTCTTTCGAATGCAGTAAACTGTATTTGTGTGCGATTTTTAGTTTATGCCATGAAACCTTTTAAATTAGTACACATTTTTGAAGATTTGACGCATTTTCATTTGGACCTATGTAATTCCATAAAAAATAAATA
>NW_012035723.1:0-477 GCF_000956235.1 Wasmannia auropunctata | reverse complement strand
CATAAATCCCATGCGCTAAAAATCGTATACCCTAAATAGACAGGATATACGATTTTTAGCGATACAATAAACTAAACAAAGAATACAAGAGTTAAGCACTTGTATTTTGCTATACTCTATCCTTTACAATTTCTCTACACTTACGTACCACGAAATAATCACGAAGCCTTTTATATTTCCTACAATAATCTTTTAGTGTAGATTTTTATACTTATAAGGTTGCGCTACTTATTACAATGATAAATCGATTCAACTTACAATAATTTTATAAATATTAACGGTAAAAAAACTGAAATCATAACACAATACTAATATAACATAAGGGTATGTAACAGAGTGGTTGCAAGAAAATTACTTTCACTTCACGGAAAGAACGATTTTGTTGAAAGATCTAAAAATTTTACTATAAATATAGATCTGAAAATAATTTTTTGTTGAATCATCAAAATAATTTATTAGAATGTTAAAACTGATAAG
>NW_012035722.1:0-306 GCF_000956235.1 Wasmannia auropunctata | reverse complement strand
GCGTGCCCGCATTTTATATATATATCTTATCAATTATAAATATTAATGCAATCCGAGCACGCCAAGTTTTTGCTTCACTGTGATCCCATTGGTCATTTTAGTCACTTTAAGCTTGTTTTATGAAACTTAAAAATATTTGGAAAGACTGGCATTAAACTTTTGCTGCATGTACTTTTGAATGGTTAAACGGTTTTTAAAAAGAAATTTTTGTTTCTATGTCTAATCAAATACTTGGCAATTTGTATGATCTCATATTTGTTTTTGAACAATTTTTATTTGTTAAATAATATTTTTGGTTTAGGTAAG
>NW_012035721.1:0-506 GCF_000956235.1 Wasmannia auropunctata | reverse complement strand
TTTATTACATTAGCAACATTTAACGGTGTCATTTTAAACACAAATCTATCAAGCAATAATAGAACTAACTAGTCAATGACTACTATTGCAAATGAAACTGGGAATCCTAGTGTTACACCGGTGGTAGGGTGTAACGGGAGAGACTCGACGTGATGGGTTGATGAAGAGATTTACACAGTCGAGCAGTTTAACTTAACGACTTTATCTCACAATTGATCACTCGCGTTATACGCGCGCCGACAGCGTAACGTACTATATACAAATGAAATTACGAACAATGAAATTACGAACTCCGCAATGGTCCGCTGGACGACGGGTTTTATCCCGTCTCAAGTGGGCCACTGCACTGCTCAGCAGTTGCAATTATTGCTTAATTGCAACGGCCGCAGTTTTTGGAGGACGCTTTGAGGCTGCCGAAGTTCTGCGTCGGGTCACCGCAATATTAGATTGTAACAGCGACCTGCTTATTATTAACAATAAGTGTTACAATGTAAGTAAGTCACGGC
>NW_012035720.1:0-398 GCF_000956235.1 Wasmannia auropunctata | reverse complement strand
ATTGTTTAGAATATTAACAATTTTATCATGGACTTCGATTTCCAAAGATATTGTAGGTGTCGGTGTTATACTTGCAATATGAAAAGTTGTTGCTAACAAATTTATTACATTAGCAACATTTAACGGTGTCATTTTAAACACAAATCTATCAAGCAATAATAGAACTAACTAGTCAATGACTACTATTGCAAATGAAACTGGGAATCCTAGTGTTACACCGGTGGTAGGGTGTAACGGGAGAGACTCGACGTGATGGGTTGATGAAGAGATTTACACAGTCGAGCAGTTTAACTTAACGACTTTATCTCACAATTGATCACTCGCGTTATACGCGCGCCGACAGCGTAACGTACTATATACAAATGAAATTACGAACAATGAAATTACGAACTCCGCAA
>NW_012035719.1:0-411 GCF_000956235.1 Wasmannia auropunctata | reverse complement strand
CGATCATTTTTGACGAAGTTACACTCATTTGAAGCTTGTCTAGTTTAAATTATAGAATACATGTGCCAAAATAAAGATCACCTTACTCTACCATCCAAAATAGGCAAATTCAGGAGAGTGTAACTTCGTCAAAATGATCGTACCGAGATGATCAAAAAGCATTTACAGCTTGAAATCTCTACTTTCCAAATCGATACTTAAGAAAACGATCCTACTGGTCGTTCATGGAATTACACGGATAAAAAGGAGACTCGAATCTCAAATTTTTACGAATTTGACAAGTTCCATGGCGCGAATAAAAGTCGCATGCAAATGCAGTTTACTGCTTTCGAAGAGAGTGAATTTTTACCTTCAATTTGTCTTTTTGTTGAGTCGTTGTATGTATTTTTTTCACCGAGTTATTCAATATTG
>NW_012035718.1:0-641 GCF_000956235.1 Wasmannia auropunctata | reverse complement strand
TATGTATTATCCAAATAAAGCGGTCTACAATGACGATGACTTACAGAAATATCAGAGTATTCTATTAGCTACAAACGCGTACAGACGCGATCGCAGCGCGCAGGGTCAAATAATGGGTAACAAGGGTCACAAGTATAAGAATATAATCGCGCCTCTGTTGCCAGAAGATGTGAAAAGCGGTAAAAAAATTAGAAAAGGTATACCGCGCACCATGACAGTGAATGATAGCAAAATTGAGTACATTCATTGGGACGATTCTAACGAGCTTGTAGATCGCCTCCGATTGCTCGAGGTCTCGCGCCAAGCTGGTCACAATGCGCACGACAACGAGATGCTGTCGATTATTGAGAAACTTCGCGAAGCAGGTATTATAAATTAGACGACACAGTACGAATCATTTAGTCAACATCGAAATGCCGATCAACAAGTTTGGGACGTTGCTCGGTATAGGCGGAACAAGTTCGTACTACCAGTTGAGTGGACTACTCAGGAATTACGTGCGCGATAACGCTCTTTGCGTAGTTGCATCCGACTTTGACGCAAAGTCACGCAAGATTCGACGTGTAGCACTGCTAGTAGATGATAGCGATGTCGCCAACAAACGTTTTGTGCAACAGACGATACAAGTTTTGAAAGATCGA
>NW_012035717.1:0-554 GCF_000956235.1 Wasmannia auropunctata | reverse complement strand
AAAAAAGCATTTAAATTATCACTACACAAAGAGTGATTTTGAATTAAATCAACTATTAATAATAGCAATTCAAGAGTCCGAAAGAGACAAAGCTCCAAACGAGTAAGTATTCACTAATTAAAATTTTTGTACACATTTGTCATGTTACGTACAATTTTTATTTTCAGAACAAGATACGATGGAGCCAGTCGTAAATTTTATTACGAGAGCAGATCGATTTTATGATATAGAATTTATTGTAGCATGTCAAAGAAATGAATGTAAATGGACTCATACTTTTAAACACACTATATTATTTCGTGTTATAAAAAAGCATTTAAATTATCACTACACAAAGAGTGATTTTGAATTAAATCAACTATTAATAATAGCAATTCAAGAGTCCGAAAGAGACAAAGCTCCAAACGAGTAAGTATTCACTAATTAAAATTTTTGTACACATTTGTCATGTTACGTCCGGTGGACTCCACGATTTCTCCGTTCGCAAACGTTCGCTTAGATAAGGGACTTAGAATAAAATAAAGCTTATTGGTCATCAATTGGCGAACAAACAT
>NW_012035716.1:0-1521 GCF_000956235.1 Wasmannia auropunctata | reverse complement strand
ATTGTATTTTTTAAATTAAGTATTTTAGATTTTTCAATACCTTTACTGGATAAAAATAAGTGATTATATAAGTTGTTTTATTTTTTTAAGTATATAAATTAAAAATAGCTTTTATATATGATTTAGAACTATCCCGCCTCAAAGATATTCAGAAATTCAAAATATTCAATTTATAAAGCAGTTATTAATAATGAAGAAAAATAAAAGTTATTATCTCAGTTCAAGATACATAATACAATCAAGAAAAATAAAGTTATACAATTTAGCTTGAACTAATTAAACTTGTGCTTTAAAATCTTTGTGCAATCAATATAATTGGACTTTACATTTTTTATCTTTAAAAATTATCCAAATAATTGTGTCTAAATATATATTTTGTTTAATTTTAATTTAAAAATCTGGTTTTTATAAAAAAACCTAGTATATAATAAAAGTAGAAAAGTACAGCAAATAGAATAGATACGAACGAGAACAGCGCCAGTGTAGAAGTACGGGAAAGACGAAAAGAATGCAATGCAAAGAATACAGTGAAACTGTTTACATAAACGCTTTCAGACAATAAACATGAATGAAAGCAGTAAGATTCAATGTTTTTTTATTGATAGACAGACCGCAAGTGATTTGAATGTATAAAGGAGTAACGGTTAGAGTTACCAACTAAAGCATATTGAACTTAAACTAAAAAGATACTAGACCATAAACTACAAATACAATATAGGGTGTGTTCACATGTTCTAGTAACAAATATGACGCGCTACAATAATAAACTTGATAATGTTGAATTATTTAATTCACTGGATAAAGAAGATATTATTTTAATATTTTACATTAGATCTTTAGTTGTTACTATTTTCTTATATTAAAAGCATTAATAATTACCTATCAATCAATCAATAGTCCTACTACTCTTGACAGAGCGTAGTGACCTCTTCTCGTATTTCTGCGATGTGCGCTATTTACACTTTTACGCAGATATACGGAACCTACATTTTAACGCCGGTTCCGAACGGCCATTTTTTTTTTTTTTAAGAAGAGGTTTCTCTTGGCAAAGATACTCTCAGTGGTTTGCCATTGCCTTCCGAGAGGCGGCGATCGCTTCCGAATTGATTAAAATCAATTTCAGAGTTATATTATTCTGGGTGGATTTGAACCCGGATCTCTAGCTTATAAAGCTGCCGCGCTGCTCCTCGCGCCACGATCGCCACACTAATTACCTATACTATGATACTAATTTAAGTTTTTATATTTTAAATAGAAGATTCAGCGAAAAAAAACAAAACTATTATATTATTTTATTATACATTGAAATTAAAGTTATTTAATGTAATTAATTAGTATGTATATAAAATATAACATATTAGCAAGTATGTAGATTAAAAAATTAAGTCATTCTTCTGCGCAAAAAATTAAAATAATAATTTTTTCAATATTCTCAATTTTTAAACATTGACGCTTATTTTCAAAAAATCTGAAAAAATTTGAGATGAATAATGTTGGAAAGGTGTTGTTACAGAAAAAATA
>NW_012035715.1:0-407 GCF_000956235.1 Wasmannia auropunctata | reverse complement strand
TCGTCGTCGATCCATACCTGGTCTTAATGTAAATAATAATTGTAATTCTGGCAACAATTCTCCAGATTCTATTTCTAATCGTTGTTGATTTTCTAATTCTTCACCCATCATTTGATAAGATTGTGCAAATACATTAGATTCTCGCATTATACATTCAAGATTTTGAATAATTTCCAAATCTAATTCTGAATTTCCAATAAGGCGATAATTTATTGCTTCGTTAGAATCTATAATAAAAAGCTGTCCATAAGTCGGATTTTCATTTTGAGCAGCATACAATGCTGTATTAATTTGATAATAAATTTGTCCTTGTATTTTAAAACAATATGGACCTGGTCGTCTACTTTGAAAATTAACTAAATTAGCATTAAATGATGCAAATGAAAATGAACTATTGTAATTACGAA
>NW_012035714.1:0-525 GCF_000956235.1 Wasmannia auropunctata | reverse complement strand
TCATCACGAATAGCCATGCGATATTTAATATACTGACCTCTAGTTATTCGTTTATTACTATTTAATTTTGTTAAATTACAATGCCATCCTTGAGTACCATATGGATAAAATAAAGGATATATCCATGGTTCAACATTTGGATCCATAGTACTAACATTTTGTAATGTTTTAGTATTTCTTTTACGTATTGTTACATATGATTCTGGAATTTCTCCATCAGCAGTTGTACGAAAAACAGCAGCAACTTCGTTAGTTCTTTGAGCATTATATCGTCGTCGATCCATACCTGGTCTTAATGTAAATAATAATTGTAATTCAGGCAACAATTCTCCAGATTCTATTTCTAATCGTTGTTGATTCTCTAATTCTTCACCCATCATTTGATAAGATTGTGCAAATACATTAGATTCTCGCATTATACATTCAAGATTTTGAATAATTTCCAAATCTAATTCTGAATTTCCAATAAGGCGATAATTTATTGCTTCGTTAGAATCTATAATAAAAAGCTGTCCATAAGTCGGA
>NW_012035713.1:0-448 GCF_000956235.1 Wasmannia auropunctata | reverse complement strand
TAATCTCTTAAACCTTGATATGTTTCAGTACGTAATTCTTTTTGATGATCTTTACAATAATTTATTCTAACCTTTGAATTTTTACATAATTATCTACAAGCCATTGTTGATATAGACGACGACCTAATAAAAATACGTTAAATTCATCACGAATAGCCATGCGATATTTAATATACTGACCTCTAGTTATTCGTTTATTACTATTTAATTTTGTTAAATTACAATGCCATCCTTGAGTACCATATGGATAAAATAAAGGATATATCCATGGTTCAACATTTGGATCCATAGTACTAACATTTTGTAATGTTTTAGTATTTCTTTTACGTATTGTTACATATGATTCTGGAATTTCTCCATCAGCAGTTGTACGAAAAACAGCAGCAACTTCGTTAGTTCTTTGAGCATTATATCGTCGTCGATCCATACCTGGTCTTAATGTAAATAA
>NW_012035712.1:0-374 GCF_000956235.1 Wasmannia auropunctata | reverse complement strand
ATTCGCCTCGCTGACACGAAGAAGGAGAAGCATATCAATTTACTGTACGTGAAGAAAGATGGTGTGGGACATTTCACATGGATCAAGAATTTGTCCCGCATCGTGAGCTCGCAACTGAGCAAAAAGAAGAATAAGAAATACATTTGCGATAGGTATGTATAATAAAAATTAAAAAATTTTTTGAAATAAAATAAACAATTCAACAATGTAAATAAAATAAATTGATTTTTTCAGATGACCTGCACTATTTTAGTTCGAGCGAAAAGTTGGAGGTCCACACCATAGACTGTGGGGGAGATGAACGAATGCGCGATCAGGTTACCGAGCGAAGACGACAAGTGGCTAAATTTTAACAACTACAGCAGGAAGGAACA
>NW_012035711.1:0-447 GCF_000956235.1 Wasmannia auropunctata | reverse complement strand
TAAAAGTCACGTGGATCGGGAATCGTCGTATCCGCATTATAAATCTGTGTTAAATCTCAAGGACATTCAATTCCCCATGACTTTAAGTCAAATAAAAAAGTTTGAGACTCTCAACACAATCTCCATCAACGTATATACCATCGAGAACAAGGAACAAGTATCGATCCTGCCAATTCGCCTCGCTGACACGAAGAAGGAGAAGCATGTCAATTTACTGTACGTGAAGAAAGATTGTGTGGGACATTTCACATGGATCAAGAATTTGTCCCGCCTCGTTAGCTCGCAACTGAGCAAAAAGAAGAATAAGAAATACATTTGCGATAGGTATGTATAATAAAAATTAAAAAATTTTTTGAAATAAAAATAAACAATTCAACAATGTAAATAAAATAAATTAGATTTTTACTAGATGCCTGTCACTATTTTAGTTCGTAGTCGAAAAGTTGG
>NW_012035710.1:0-366 GCF_000956235.1 Wasmannia auropunctata | reverse complement strand
TCCTCAACTCGGTGGGCTTTCCGCTCGGGTTGCTGAAAGTAATCGGCGGCAGTAACAAGCTCATAACAGAGAGTATGAGGACCCATCTCGTTTGCGAGAATTATATCTGACCTGCGTGCTCCGTTGCTCCCGCGATGAGCCAGTCGCTCCAAGGCCGATGTCTCTCTCCCTCTCGCTGCTTGGTGTAGACGGTTTTCTTATAGCGCCGTCCTATCCTATGGTTACGCTCACGAGGAGAGAAAAGTTACATAACGCGCGCGACAATAGAATCAAACGCAATGCGCGCGGATACGCTCGCCTCCCTAATCGGGGAGGACGCAGGATCCGAAACCGCGCTTCCTCGGCCGGGCGTTGCGACCCTTGTGA
>NW_012035709.1:0-786 GCF_000956235.1 Wasmannia auropunctata | reverse complement strand
ATAAACTTCTTGTATTTTTAATATATTTTATGGCATATTTATTATTTACCATATCATTAAATATTATTTTATCAGCATATTTTGTTTTAGCATATATAATCTTTTTTATTACTTTAAATAATTAATTAATTAAAGCATATTGCAATAAATATATAAGTATATATTACCGATAAAAAAACATTAATTTCCAGTTTACTAAAAAAATATTTAAAGTATATTTTTAAAGTTAATAAGAACGGATATTATTAAATTTTAAACTGCAATATTCTAAATTATTGCATTTACATAAAAAATTTTAACGCAATTATTTTTAAATATTTAAATGTTTGTGAGCATTTTTACATTAAAATTTAGTGTTAATACACAAGTATTAGAATTAACACTCAAATGACTTTTAAGAATACTCAATTTTGAGAATAACACTCAAAGATTTTGGACTTACACTTATTGAGTGTAAACCCATTGAGTATCATACCCAAGCGTTGAAAGTGAACTTTCAAATGTTTAGTGTTTTCACTCAAAGTTGAGGGTACAAACTCAATCTTTTAATGTGTCGCAAACCGCGCAGGAATTTGTATTTTTCGAAAATACTGTCATGTGAAAAACAGGAAGCTCGCCTGGCATTCCTTGTTTGCACAAACAAGTAAAACTGTTGCTGGCGGCTACCCTATAAAAAGGGGGCCGCGCTGAGGTGACTAGTCACTCTTCAGTAAAATTTCAAAGACAAAGGGATCGCGTAATATATCTCAGTCGCTCTATAAGTTGCAAGACACGCGCGAAAATCTT
>NW_012035708.1:0-905 GCF_000956235.1 Wasmannia auropunctata | reverse complement strand
ATTTTATTTGTTAAATTTATTATTGATACTGGAATTTTCACTTGACCACAGTCTAGTTATATATTGCAGTATATCGTGTCGAATTCATTACTAGCAGATGAAATATTTCGAACTTGCTGTAATTCAAGGAAAAATAATATACATATTCAGGAAAGTATAATAAATGTTGTAAAACAATCCCTTAAATTATTTAAATCTACAGAAATTTATTTGTGTCTGTGAACTTAACACATTTTGTTCGTTTTTAAGAAATAGTGATATAGTTCCAGTAACACTTTCAATAGTTCTACTGTTCCTAATAAACATTAAAAAATGTTCCGCATTTTTAATACTAAAAAATAAAAATTAAAAAATGACGTGATAACTTTACATTTCAGCACACATATTGTACTGAAATGGCTGCGAGATCTTTAATCTCAAAGCTAGCGCACTCATTGTTTTTTTCGAAACAGCTGGAGAAAAAAAGATCGGGATTTGCGCGATTGATTAGTTATTAAAAAGGAGGAAATTTCTACGCGTTCTATTCGATTGTGCTGAAGTGGCTGCTTGAACGAACTTTAATCTTAAAGCCATCACAACCTTAAAGGTCCATCTACAATGAGAGTAGTAAATCGTAAGCCGTAAGAAATTCACCAATCACAGTCGAATATGAGAAGAATAATCGACTGCGATTGGTAAATTTCTTACGGCTTACGACTTACTGCTCCCATTGTAGACGGACCTTTAGGGGCTGTTTACAATACGTCGTATATCAGATCGTAAGCCGTAAATCGTAAGAATTGACCAATCACAGTTGAATGTAAGAAAAATATTCGACTATGATTGGTCAATTCTTAGTATGATATGAGTAGTGACTAACGGCTTATTGTAGAAAGTCCCTTAAACAGAAAAGCTCAAATTTCATA
>NW_012035707.1:0-590 GCF_000956235.1 Wasmannia auropunctata | reverse complement strand
GTATATGTATATCGCGCTACGCAGGCAATACAGTTATTTTTATCATGGCACTTGTATGCACTTTCTATTTTTTCCTTTTGCAAGCACAAACGGTGTTTCGACAATCTGATGTAAACTGACACTGATAGACGGTCCTATATTTATAAATGATAATATGTCGATATTTCATCGACGCGACGTATCGTGCAATATTATCCGCTACTGATAAAATCCATTTCTATATCATAAAGTCTGTTTTATCAATTCCCATTAAAATATATTAATTGTTTGTAGGATTTATAAAACGAAGTATTTTATTTGTTAAATTTATTATTGATACTGGAATTTTCACTTGACCACAGTCTAGTTATATATTGCAGTATATCGTGTCGAATTCATTACTAGCAGATGAAATATTTCGAACTTGCTGTAATTCAAGGAAAAATAATATACATATTCAGGAAAGTATAATAAATGTTGTAAAACAATCCCTTAAATTATTTAAATCTACAGAAATTTATTTGTGTCTGTGAACTTAACACATTTTGTTCGTTTTTAAGAAATAGTGATATAGTTCCAGTAACACTTTCAATAGTTCTACTGTTCCTAAT
>NW_012035706.1:0-438 GCF_000956235.1 Wasmannia auropunctata | reverse complement strand
TTTCTACAACTAGGTCTTGAATTGTTAGCGATGACGGAACGCTTGACTACAGAAATCGCTCAATGTCCATACATCTCTCAATGAACATCTTGTACAATCCGTAAGGCCACCAGTTAGATATTTTATACGTGTCAAAGATAAAAATGAACGTGTTAGCATTATCAATGTCATAGTAATGTTACGAAGACACATAGCATGAAACCGTCATCAAATCGCCTATCGAACCGATATTGCTGTTCTGTTGAACAGCTATCGATCTGATACCCCTGTTCTATCGAACCGATACTGCTGATCTGTCGAACCGATATCGCTGATCTGTCGAACCGATACCGCTGTTCTGTCGAACCGCCTGTCTGTTCAATCGAACTGCCTGTCGAACCGCCTGTCTGTTCAATCGAACTGTCTGTCGAACCGCCTGTATATTCAATCGAACCGCCT
>NW_012035705.1:0-350 GCF_000956235.1 Wasmannia auropunctata | reverse complement strand
TCGAATATCTCGAAAATCAAGCCCGGGAGAAAAAAATGTTTCAGACAAAAGTTTTGGGACTTTGAAGGGGACATAAGATGATAATATTGGTTTGACCTTGAGTGGCGTCATCAAGGTCAGGACAAGGTCAATTTAAATTTTTTAAATGGAACTCCCTATTTTTCGTTACATATTCTTGTAGCTTATTTCGAGAGCTTTCCAAAACATATAGATAAAATGTATTTTCGGTAAGTAAATCTTGAGTTATGAAGCTTGAAAGTTATAGTATCGTTGACAATAGCATTATTTAAGGTGTCCGAACAATGGCTGAAATCTTTTCAGTGTTGTTCAAGATTATGATCTTGACAACA
>NW_012035704.1:0-404 GCF_000956235.1 Wasmannia auropunctata | reverse complement strand
ACAGCGATCGCTGTGCTTACCACTTTTAATGAAGTTATAGCGATCGCTGTGCACAGGAATTTTTTAAAACAAATAAGATCAACAAACTTGAATGGCCTTCTCAGAGCGCAGACTTGAATCCAATTGAACATTTGTGGGAAATTCTCAAGTCAAAAGTTCGAATATCAAAGCCTCGGAATCATAGAGAATTGGAAAAGATCATCCTGAAAGCTTGGGAAAATATTAATCCTCAAATTACTCGTAAACTTGTTGAAACAATTCCAAGCAGACTAAAAGCTGTTATCGAAGCTAAGGGTGGACCCACGCGCTATTAAAATTTAATGTATTATTTAATGTTATATTTTTTTAATTTTATTTTTGTTTGTCCGGTCAATTAATTTCGCAATTATTTTTATAATTTTATT
>NW_012035703.1:0-1215 GCF_000956235.1 Wasmannia auropunctata | reverse complement strand
TCCTGCCCGCCGCGTGCCCGGTGCGTGTCCCCTTTGCTCCGGCGCCTGGTCGCCCGTACTCCAACTCCCTGCTGCTTTCGTTGTCCTTGAGCCTCTTCGGCCCATGCTTCGTTGGTCCGGTGAGGTGCCGCGGTACATGTAAGAGGTTCCAAACGAAATTAATAAAAGATACGCGATTTACATTCGGGCCTCCCGGAGATCTCGGTCTCGCTTTACACAACGCGGCTGTCGGTCCGGCAAAAGGGGCGCGAACCCGCGCCTTGTGACGGCGGCGGGACGCTGCCTTGCCGCAGCGGACTGCGGCGTCACAATATATATATATTTTAAACATTTTTATTTATTGCCTGGCGGCAGTGGGACGTATCCCGGCGGTAGTGGGACGTATCCCGGCGGCAGTGGGATGTACCCCGACGACGGGACGTATCCCGCCGACGGGACGTATCCCGCTGACGGGGCGTAACCTGCCGCTGGAATAAACCCCGGTGGTGGCGACGGCGCTGGCACATATCCCGGTGGTGGCGACGGCGCTGGCACGTATCCCGGTGGTGGCGACGGCGCTGGAATGTACCCTGATGGCGACGGCACTGGAGCGCCAGGATACTCCGATAGAGGTGCTGGAATATATCCCGGCGGCGATGGCGCTGGGACATATGATGCCACATATCCTGGTGGCGGCGGTGATGGTGTTTGCATATATTTCAGCGCCATAGCCGCTGGGATATATTTTGAGTTGCCGTGCTTTCCAATCTTCCGCCGTTCCTTGGCCACCGCCTTCCGCACCGCTTGATTAATTTTCTATAACAAAAAACATTTAATTATTTATTATATAATAACCAGTAACATACATAACTAACGTGAATATATTAATCGCTGTGCTTACCACTTTTAATGAAGTTATAGCGATCGCTGTGCACAGGAATTTTTTAAAACAAATAAGATCAACAAACTTGAATGGCCTTCTCAGAGCGCAGACTTGAATCCAATTGAACATTTGTGGGAAATTCTCAAGTCAAAAGTCCGAATATCAAAGCCTCGGAATTATAGAGAATTGGAAAAGATCATCCTGAAAGCTTGGGAAAATATTAATCCTCAAATTACTCGTAAACTTGTTGAAACAATTCCAAGGAGACTAAAAGCTGTTATCGAAGCTAAGGGTGGACCCACGCGCTATTAAAATTTAATGTATTATTTAATGTTATAT
This sequence comes from Wasmannia auropunctata, assembly GCF_000956235.1. Taxonomy (NCBI): domain Eukaryota; kingdom Metazoa; phylum Arthropoda; class Insecta; order Hymenoptera; family Formicidae; genus Wasmannia; species Wasmannia auropunctata. The sequence continues at coordinate 14 of NW_012035703.1, read as the reverse complement.
TTTTTAATTTTATT
>NW_012035702.1:0-406 GCF_000956235.1 Wasmannia auropunctata | reverse complement strand
TGTGTGCCTTGTCGACTCTGCTTGCGCTCTGCGGACGGTAACGCCCTTTTCGTGTTAGGTTTTCGTCGCGTGCGCCCCTTTGGCGACGCGTATTTGGTGACTTTTCTTTGATTTGGTGTATCGGCGTCCGTCCTCAAGCGCGAGGATTCTCAGCGAATTGTGCCGTGAGCTATCGGGAGTGCCGCGAGTCGTAAGTCGAGCCACCCGGGGATCGTCGCCGGGAGTGAGCCGCAAAGCCCTCGCACACGTGTGTGCGAGCGTTAGAGTAAGAGCGCGAGTACTCGAACCGCGAGTACTCCTCGTCGTATTATTTAGTGTCATCGCGCGCTATTTCGTTACGTTCGGCATAAATGATTCTGTACTTGTCTTTCGTTTTCGCCTTTGTGTCTGACGCGTGGATTCGCGA
>NW_012035701.1:0-453 GCF_000956235.1 Wasmannia auropunctata | reverse complement strand
ATTCAGCGCGATGATGCGTTTCTTGAATCGACTTTCGAAGCTCTTAATCAGCATTTGCACTATTATTTTGAAGCACGGTAATCTTTCTCTCGATTTCGTCCTGTCGGTCTTTCAAAACTTGCATTGTCTGTTGCACGAAACGTTTATTGGCGACATCACTATCATCTACCGGCAGTGCTACACGTCGAATCTTGCGTGACTTTGCGTCAAAGTCGGATGCAACTATGCAAAGAACGTTATCGCGCACGTAATTTTTGAGTAGGCCACTCAACTGGTAGTACGAACTTGTTCCGCCTATACCGAGCGACGTTCCAAACTTGTTGATCGGCATTTCGATGTTGACTAAATGATTCGTACTGTGTCATCTAATTTACAATAATACCCGCTTCGCGAAGTTCTTCGATAATCGACAGCATCTCGTTGTTGTGCGCATTGTGACCAGCTTGGCGCGAG
>NW_012035700.1:0-539 GCF_000956235.1 Wasmannia auropunctata | reverse complement strand
TTTATTTCCTAAATATGAAATAATTATTTATATCAAATGCGAATTTAAAATTTAACACATTTTTTAAAATGTTCTTTTCTAATATTGTTTGTAAGAGAATTTATTGAAAAAAGTTTTAAAAATGTTTGTCGACTGATGTTTTTAATATTACTTAATTGAATAATTTAATTAATATTGATTTTGTTTATTAATTTGTTCGTTTCTGAATTAAATTAATTAATTAATTTAATCGTTTTAAAATACATAATATGTATTTTAAGACTTCATACTTATTCTACTGATATAAATGATGTTGAATTTGCGATTGACTTTTTTACAATTAAATTGGACTCAAATTAAGAATAAGAGCAATAAATGTTAATAGAGATTTCATCGAACCTTTGCAGTATTCGTTCGGCACCGTGCCGTTTAGCGGTACCCGTCGCGCGCCGGCCGATCGTCGATTTAATGCGCCGCACCTGACGGCGCGCTCTTAATGCCTTATGGTTGGACAGTTTCAACAGCTCACTATTCAAAAACCATTGACACCTTAACATTTA
>NW_012035699.1:0-412 GCF_000956235.1 Wasmannia auropunctata | reverse complement strand
AGGAATTAAGTGTCTAGGTGTCGTCTAGGTCTTCGCCGTCGAAGAAGTGAATGTCTACGTGGTCGCCATCGATGAAGTGCGTGTCAAAATGTTTGCCGTCAAGGAACTAAGTGTTTGGTGTTGTCTAGGTCTTCGCCATCGAGGAACTAAGTGTTTAGATGTCGTCTAGGTCTTCGCCGTCGAGGAACTAAATGTCTACGAGTCGTCTAAGTCTTCGCTGTCGAGGAAGTGAGAGTCTATGTGTTTGCTGTCAGGGAATTAAGTGTTTAGGTGTCGTCTAGGCCTTCACCGGCGAGGAAGTGAATGTCTACATGGTCGTCGTCGAGGAACTAAGTGTCTACGCGTCTTCTAGGTCTTTACCATCGAGGAAGTGAATGTCTACATGTTTGCCGTCGAGTCTACGTGTCATCTA
>NW_012035698.1:0-835 GCF_000956235.1 Wasmannia auropunctata | reverse complement strand
TTTGAAGTCTACGCCTTTGTTCCGTCCGTTCGTCTGCCTCGGTGTCAAATTCGCCTGTGGCGTTTATCCCGAGTAAGCTAAAGTCGTTCGCGGCGATTGGAAATTCGCGTTCGCGAGTTACGTGTGCGGGTGAGCCTGTTTCGCCCTCGATAGGAAAATTTAAAATCCTACGCACGCTATCCCGTATGTCCGGTAACGCTTCCGCGGCTCTATTTAATTCGGGTACAGTGTTTATAAATTTTACACGGTTCCGAAAAGGCCACGTACGCTCCGGCGACGAGTGTCGGTGATAGTATCGATCGCTTGACATACGCAGATATCGACTTAATATACAGGGTGATTCAGAACAACCCCTCGTCCTTAAAAAGACGTATTCTTGACTCAATTCTAAGACGATTTTTCATTTACAAAAATTTTGTCCGAAGCTTAGTTTTCAAATTATAACGAGAAATAGTTAGCAAATTACGGGCCGTGTACGGATGGTAGACAGGGGCGGCGCAACTTACTGTCCGCCGGCAGGCGGTACGCGGGACCGTCGCGACGATCAGCTGACTACACGCGCGCATAAACATGCGTTTACATTCTCTCTCTCTCTCTCTCTTTTTCACACACACACACACGCACGCACGCACGCACGCACGCACGCACGCCGCACGCAATATCTTACCTTTTGAAAGATTTGTCGACTTCTCGAAAAAGATGGATTAATTCCCATGTGATTTCCACGTAATGAGTGTTTATTTTAATAAATTTTCAATAGTTTTAATGCAAACGTCACAAGTTATCACTGACACAGACCAAATAATTAGATAATTCTTTTTTTTTACAAACCGTG
>NW_012035697.1:0-705 GCF_000956235.1 Wasmannia auropunctata | reverse complement strand
TATATGAGCAATTTTTCTCATTTCTTCAAACATTATTTTTTCTAAAAAAAAACAATGTAAAAATTATTCTTTTAATTATTTTTTATGTTTACTTTTTATGATTATCAATTTTGTAATAAAGAATAATTTTACAAAGGAAAGAAACATATATGGATATATATTGCATATAATTATATATAATTATGTATGGAACTTTTTTTCCGGGGTTTACAAAAACGTTATTTGAATTGTTAATTAATTGTAAATCAATATTTGTTTCTTGTTATATTCCATTAATAATTCTGTATAAACGCGAAACTTCCAACAATATCGCAGTAACGTAACTAAATTATTAAGACTATTAAGACTAAACTATTAATATTATTTTGCAAGACCATAATTAAATCTTCACATGCTCTTAATATATTTTACGTATGATTTACGCATTGAATAGCTCGTTAACATACTGCACAATATGGCGAGAGCAAACTGTACTGTGGTTTGTGCTATACATCAACCCAGCAGTCAAATGATTTCGCTCTTCGATGACATTATGGTACTCGATCGAGGCAGATGTATGTACTGCGGTCCAACGAGCGAAATCAAAAACATTTACGGCATTGCCGGATTTACGTGTCCCAGCTTCTACAACATTGCCGAATTTGGTACAGTTTACTTTATTCAACTCAAACCAACTTGATAAAGAATTATGAGATGACAGAAGAA
>NW_012035696.1:0-317 GCF_000956235.1 Wasmannia auropunctata | reverse complement strand
ACGTGTGCTCTTCCGATCTCCATATATGTTTCTTTCCTTTGTAAAATTATTCTTTAATACAAAATTGATAATAATAAGAAGGAAACATAAAAAATAATTGAAAGAATAATTTTTACATTGTTTTTTTTTTTATAAAAAATCAAGTTTGAAGAAATGAGAAAAATTGTTCCTATATAATCATATATGTATATTTTTAATCACTTATATGTATATGATTATATATGAGCAATTTTTCTCATTTCTTTAAACATTATTTTTTCTAAAAAAAAACAATGTAAAAATTATTCTTTTAATTATTTTTTATGTTTCCTTCTTAT
>NW_012035695.1:0-485 GCF_000956235.1 Wasmannia auropunctata | reverse complement strand
TTAAGGGGTTACACCACTTTGACCGCTTAAAAATTATAGGTAACTTTGGGAATTTTTTTTAGGAAAACAATAAAAGTAATAAAAAATTCGTTTTAAGGCTTTAATAATACAAGTCTTTAGAAGTAAAAAATATTTTTTTCATTAATTTTTTTAATAAAATGACGCTGAAGCCATTTTATTAAACGTCGTTTTGTAGCCACTGTCAAATCGGCGTTGCGGGGTCTGTCATTCGATTGAACCCATGGAGCAAAAAACCAAAACTTTTTAAGGGGATCGTCTACTTTGAAGGCCTTTTTTTGAGAAATCATGAAAACATACTATATCGGGACTTTTATATCATATTTATTAACATTGGAAGTATGTTTGATAATTTTTTCAAAATAAAATATCGACAAGAATGCGTTGTACAGAGCGATAATGGCATGTATCTAAAAAAAAAGTTGTCGGATGGCGCCCATGATTGCAGTTCACCAGTTAATCTGAAA
>NW_012035694.1:0-439 GCF_000956235.1 Wasmannia auropunctata | reverse complement strand
TACAAAATTCTAAAAAAATAAAATATATTACAAAAAATTGCAGAAAATAATTGTCAGAATTTATAAAATTCAAAACACGAATTTAAAAATGATACAAAAATTTACATAAAAATGCTAGAATTGGAACACTTTTGTAGATTGTCGTCAAAATTTGTGATTACATTTAATCTACAAATTCGTACGTAAAACTACACCAATCTACAATTATGTTCTAAATGACGGTCACCCATCCAAGCCACGACTGCCCTCAACGCTGCTTAACTTCTGTGATCGGGAACTGCAGATACTTCGTGATGATCCATGATTACTTGATGTTAATGAATACATATTGGTGATAGATCAGATCAATAAAGTTATGAAAAAGATAAATATCTATTTTTTTATAAATGTTAACATAAAATAACATGATCGACTGAGTCGACAAGGCACACAGGGGATA
>NW_012035693.1:0-354 GCF_000956235.1 Wasmannia auropunctata | reverse complement strand
TTTGAAACTCTGGATACTGATTACGAAGATGTAGTTTCTTTGAATAATCTTAGTGTTATTAATACTATGCGTTGCGGAAAACATGTTAAGAATTGCGCATTACAAAATGTATTTAAAATATATAACTGGTGGTCACACCATTAAATAAACAATAAAATGTATAATATTTTAATCAATAAAATGTGAAATTTTTAAAATTATGTTTCTTTCTTTTTCCCTCGTACATGTATATGACACTACTCTGAGATGTGTGCGAGGCACGCTCATCTTTGACGCGGATCAGATTTCTACCTGGTCGCGAACGAATAAGATTTCTATACAGTTGGGAACCATGGCGATAGAATAGGTTCAATA
>NW_012035692.1:0-352 GCF_000956235.1 Wasmannia auropunctata | reverse complement strand
TTCGTCGCAATCCTTTATCCGTGGCGCGGGACCGTCGATGTGCGTCCGCTGTCGCGGCAGATTGTAATGCTCAATGCAGCGACGATAGGTTTGCACCTCCGAATCCGCCTTTATGTGCTCCGGCAGCCGGTCCCACACGTGCTCGATATAGTCACCGAACACGCGCAGCAGTACGATCTTCGGTATGTATTGCAACTGATCGGCGCTCCAGGTGAGAACGTCGGAGGAGTACGTTACCGCGAGATACATGTTTGGTACTGAGCGACTTCGCGCGTCTATAAATAGACCGTCAGGTGCAGTTCAGGTACGCAAGAAACCATGAGGTTCGTGCGACAACCGTTGGCGATACGCG
>NW_012035691.1:0-2650 GCF_000956235.1 Wasmannia auropunctata | reverse complement strand
TTACGCGGTCTATATCCTAATTATTGTTTATCATGTTTGTTATATGCATGATAGTTAGAAATTGATTTTTGTTTAAAAAAAGTGGAATAACTGCTAAAAGCAGTTAAATTGATTTTCCGACTAAAAAAAATTAAAACCTCTCAGTTTAAACTACGCGAACTCTATAACATTAAAGTTTTATACTATTGTTTGCAGATATAGAGTCGGAGATAAGTAATTATATTTAGAAACTATTTAATATATGTCAACCAAATACATTTAAGACCAAAAAATAAGAAAAAAACCGATTTTTATTTTTTTTCGCCACGTTCCACCAAATAAAAAATCTGAAAAAATATCGAATATAATATGGCATAAGACTTATCAACTGAATTTTTAAAAAGTGGCCAATTTTTTAGATCTAGAGAAAATGCGATTTAAAATATTCTGGATTTTTTAAAAAACAGAATTTTCAGCACAGAACGACAACAAAATTTAAACTTATGTATATGGATAATCTTTGTAATCATGAATTTTTTTGTAAAGATTAATTCTAATTTGGCGGAGAAAAAAAATATCAAAGAAAATCACATCTCTTATGATATTTCGAAATTGTGTGGGTCTTTTGAAATGAAACTTGACACAAAATTTTTTTTTATCTGGGTGGACATTTTGCCCACTATGACAATCGATTACGCGCGGGGCCCGAAATCACCTCCTTAACCCGCTATGCCCTTTGTAAAACTACGCCAATCTACAATTATGTTCTAAACGACGGTCACTCATCCAAGCCACGACTGCCGTCAACACTGCTTAACTTCTGTGATTGAGAATTGCAGACATTTGGTGATGATCCATGATTACTTGATGTTAATGAATATATATCGGCGATAGATCAGATCAATAAAGTTATGAAAAAGACCTATTTTTTTATAAATGTTAACATAAAATAACATGATCGATAATCAAAATAAAATACAAATAAGTACAACATAATATAAAACTGTATTGGATTAAAAGCGATTAACGTCTAATACCAAATGTATGCAAAAATTTTTTTTACATTTTTATAAAAAATCATCCAAACAATAATTATTTTATATTTTTTAGTTATGAACGAAAAATTTAATAAGATTTTATCATGAAATAGTTGTTAACATTAATTAATATAATTTAAATAACTTCAGTGAATGTAAATTTTTGTTTAATACATTACATATATATTTATTAAGTATCTCCGGCGGTATATATCAGGAGACACGGTAATGGCTTGGTGTCAAGTGTTTAACTAATATAAATATAAATAAAATATATGTATTCTATCATAATCATATACCAATATGTCAAACCATATATGTATGTCAAGCCGGGTCTGTTTTAATTACATAAAATCTTGTTGTTTTTTCATTTAAAAAATTTGTAAATTTTTGTACGATTTTCTAAAAAATTGTGGATTTTCATGAAATACTATTTTTTAATTTTTTTGATTTTAAAAAATTGTAATTTGTGGTATCATTGCGTAGATGTTTTTATCTAAAAATTAATATTTTTAAATGAAATTATATGCTAGTTGACTCGTTCCACATATAAATCTAAATCGCCTAAAATTACAGGATATGAAAATAGTAATCTAAATAGAAAAATCTAAATAATCCAACTAATTATCTTAATAGACCAGAATAAAAAAATTGAGCTTATAGGAGAAGTCGACTCACCCAACTTGTACGTCGTAGGACTATTGTACTCTGGGTATCATATCGTTATCTCTTCCACGTAGCAAGACACCGTCCAGCCAGAAATACGAGAGCGATCTTGCGGTGGTCCAGTTCTCATCCTAGGCCATAATTACGCTGGCCACGAGGTCCGATAGTGTCCAAAATGGCTTCCTTCCTTCCTTTTGGCTTCTTTTAAATTGCACGGCTCAGTATATAAATAAAAATTCCGTTCCATACAGTATAGAGTCTGGCGCAAAGATTGAACGACAGCACCTTGAGTGTAATGCAGGTTTCCTCCTCTACTTCTCGTGTGCCAGAAGGCGTATTGAGTATAGCGTTGGAAATATCGCCAAATATGGATCTATGATTCTCTTATACAATCAAAAACGGTCGAAGCTGGTGATCGGCTTGATCTTAATTACTCTTTGGCCGCTCGGAAAATGTACACGGAATCTAGCGCCAACGCCCATCCAGCGTGCTCATCCCACCATTCCCACTAAAATGAGTCATAAATGGAACGAGAAAGAAATCACACTCCCGAGCAGGATTTGACGCACTCTAGAGGTTTTCTACGTATCCTACGTATTGCGTATCATACGTAAGATACGTATTAAACTATGTATGATACAATATCTTACATATGATATGCAATCATTTTACTTTTGATATTATACATACTTTTGATACATATATTATACATATTTTTTATATTAACCTCAATCTTAAATCATTTTTGTATTTTTTAAAAAGAATTAGTTTAGTTATTATAACTGTTATTATCCTCACAGCATATAAACATCCCAATAAGGTTATCATAACTTAAAATTGTAAGATGATAACATTACCCGGAGATTAATAAACATACAATCAACCTCCCAATAACATGAAAATGTTCGTCCAAACTCATTCCATTAACATTCCATAAATTTTGCAAGGTACATTGTATTAATATTATA
>NW_012035690.1:0-491 GCF_000956235.1 Wasmannia auropunctata | reverse complement strand
TTTTATATAGGTTCCATAAAAGCAGATAGCAGAGTATGTTCTTATAAGCTATACAGTTACGACAAAAGTTCTCTACTAACCTTGCTTATTAATATAAAATACTATATAGATCTATAGATTAACAGATATTCTTTAACAATTATATGTATATGAATATGTAGATTGTAGACTAAAATATCCTAAGAGGATGCTGAAAGGTCGGCCAAATTTGTACGAAGTCGATAAAGCAGACACTTCAGCGTCAGTGGTATCTCTAAATGAACTTCTTACAATATCTTTTGGTCTCACTCATAGACTTATAAGATAGACAGCTGCGCGCCCTATTGTTCTCGGTGAGGCAGAAATCTAAAGTGAGAGGGCTACACTCCAACTGCTCTTGTCCTTGTCCGGCACGGCTGACGGCGGCCGGCGCGGCGCGGGTCTCCCCTCTTTTCTTCTCCCCACCAACGATTGAACAAGGACAAGAGAAGTGTGGAGTGTAGCCCTCTCAA
>NW_012035689.1:0-335 GCF_000956235.1 Wasmannia auropunctata | reverse complement strand
TAAGATATTTGATAAATAATATGGATATTAATTTGCAATTCAAATATTGAGATATATTTTGCAAAAAATATGAAAATGATATCGCAAATTATCATGATTATCGTACGATATTAATCCTATAAGATACATAAAGATGTAGAGATGAGTAAAGCACATTATACATTCTACTACTTTAAGAATTTTACTAAAAATAATCTTTTAGCAGAGTAACGAATCGAGTAATTAAAATGTAGAGAAGAAACATCTAGCACTTGGATTGAAATTGATGATGCATAGTTACAAAAAACAATAGGCCTAAAGGTGCTAAAAATATTTATATTTTATTTTTACAAAAA
>NW_012035688.1:0-1353 GCF_000956235.1 Wasmannia auropunctata | reverse complement strand
TATGAAACCGTTCTGAAGCAATTAACGAGGGTGACCGGTGGGAGCGATAATGTTAATGAACGGAAGTTTCCAACCTTGTATGGCATGTCATTCGTCATACGTATGTATATCTACCTCGGGCGACGACGCACACTCGTTTATTCCTCTCTTTCTCTCCCTGCAATTCGACAGTTTAATCCCACGGCTGCTCGGGATTTTGCAAATGGGATTGCATCCCGTCAACAATTCCGCAATAATCGAGGTGTTTGGTGTAACAAAAAAAGCGCACGATTGTTTTTTAATCCTTGCAAAAAACATGAAAATGTAAATCTTTGAGAATTTTACATTTGCCAAAATCGACTTGAATTTACAATTATATTAATTATTTCCGGCACAGAGCTAATTTCTAATTTATAAAAGGTCGTAAAAGAGCATTCTTGAAAGATCGAATCGAATGAACTCGTCGAGCACCGACCTCCTCGACCGGTGACTGATCCTCCGAGAAACTCGTAGCTCGCAGATCCTTCTGATTTCGTGTTTACTATGCGTTCCCCAGGTACACGAGATGGATCTACTGCCGAAGCAAATGTGCCATCGGTGCAGCTACAAGTTGGAGGAATTCCACAAGTTCTACGTGGACTGCCTGAAGACGGACGCGGCGCTCAAGAGTCAGCTGTCGTGGATGCGGAAGGGTGGCGGCAGGGAGAAAGTCGGCGTGCCGATGGTGCACATCGAGAACATGAAGATCAAAGCGGAGCCGCTCGACTACGACGTGTACGAGCTGGAGCCGTTGGTGGAGAACATCGACTACATTAACTCGATGAACTCGGTGGCGTTCCGGGCCGGTGGCATTCACGACGGGCTGACGTACGCGGCGTTCTCGCGCTACCGTTGTTGCTGTGATAAGAAGGACCAAAGCAGACCGAGGCGAACCACAGCAGGGCTCTGCCAGAATTACGAAGGACAGACGCCCAGATCCGGTAGGGTTGCGGACGTTTCGCGGAAGAGGACCCTCGAGGACACCGCCGCCGCACGGTTGGAGCTGTTTAAGCGGAGTCCCTTTACGCAGTCGGTGTTCCCGGATTGCCCGCAGAATCGTCTGCCGCGTGTCGAGAACGCCGTCGAGAACGCCGTCGAGAACGCGCGAGATCGTCCACTGGCCACAGATACGAGTACCAAAGATAACGTAGCCTCCTCTCCGGAAACGCGGAATCATTCTCACGGTAGACTCGAAGCGTCCCCTAAGAGTCAGACGATTGCCAGGAGCACAATAGTGCGGAACTTGAGGCCCAGGAAAAATCTGGTGAACTATACGTCTAATAAGAAGAGAATATCGAGTGTCAATCCGGGACCATCCGCGTTGACAAAGTCGAA
>NW_012035687.1:0-892 GCF_000956235.1 Wasmannia auropunctata | reverse complement strand
AAAAAAAAAGGAAATTGGAGCACACAGTTCGTGCTTTATCTATATAACTCCGTGAACTTTGTTTGAGAACGTTAAGCTGCATAATGTTACGCGTCGTATATTCGCGGCAAGAAAGAAGGAAAGGAAATTAGTTATTAGAGAGCGAATTAGCTAAGGTGGCAACGAATTAAACATTAACGTGATTACACGGCGAACACAGGCGGAGCGTAGCAAATTTCGAGGCCGCTCGCATTCTCTTTGTGCAACTAGAGATCCACGAGCTTGCGCTAATCCGGCGGTTCTTCGAAGCGTATACATCCTCGAGAGGATACTCCGAGAGGATAGATTGCGGCGTATATATCCGCCGGTTCGCATAACTTCTCCGAAATCGAATTCTGCAGCGGTGATGCTATTTGCGCGAGGTGGAACATCCATCTAACGGTGTGTGTTCGCGTTTATATACGGACATAAGAGGACGGAGAATCTAGGAATTTATAAAGAGATACATGTTTCTTAAGATCTTTAGTTAAAATCATAAATATTTATTTTTTAAATCTCTTCTTTTCTCTCTCTCTCTCTCTTTTTTGTCTTTATTTAATTGGAAAATCAGTAAATCAACGAAATTTATAGTTTCAATATCCGATCGGAATTAGCTTCCGCACTTTGACGTCAAAACTTCTAAGTTGACCGCTTCTTCTTCGATCGAATTCTCTTGGTTTTTGTACTCGTCACGGCGCTCCTACGGCGACTTTGTTTCCCACCTTATTAAGCCAACTAACTTTTTAATCTTCATTTTCATGCAATTACGCGCGAAGATGAATTATTGGTTTTCCATCGGTTTCGGTTGCGGATAATCGAACACGGTCGGATATCTTCCGAGGTATAGGGTTTCTTAGGCGCGATAAGGATACAT
>NW_012035686.1:0-875 GCF_000956235.1 Wasmannia auropunctata | reverse complement strand
TTATTATGAAATAAATTATATCATGAAAAGCTATTTTAATACGCAAAGCGATCATTGAAATTTTGAATTCGAGAGAGAGAGAGAGAGAGAGAGAGAGAGAGAGAGAGAGAGAGAGAGATGTGTATATGTATATAATTTAAAATTCATTATTTGAAAATATTCAAGATATAAAGTAAATGTATATTTATAAATGCAAATGTGTTTGCTTTTCCGTATATGCGGACAAATTAACTCAGGCGTCCGACTAAATATGCAAGTACACCCATCAAATCGGCGAGATCTGTGTAATATTTAATTAAACCGCGAATTCACGTATTTCTGATACATTCAGTGCTTGTAAAGCGTGCCGATTAATTGATAATAATATATTCCTGGTTACCAAACCAATGCATACGGCCGGCATAAATCAAAGTTTCGGGAACTCGACGTCTCAGAAGTTGAGTGTGGGAATCTAGCTGAGAAACTTCACGTAGGCAATCGTTGTACCGCGAGAAAGACTGACTCGCTGTCATTACCGATCCGTTCTACGTGCTTAATAAAGTTTTCCTTCCCCGAGACGAGAAACTGTAATATTTCACCCTCCTCGCGCGATCTTCTCAACAGTTTTGCTCCTCTCGCGAAGGTCGGCGTATATACGGCGCGGTAAAAAAAAAAAGGTATCGCTCGCGTTTCCGTTCGATTTCAACCAAAATTGGCCTCGCTCAACAATTTCAATAAACTGGATGACGTGGAAATTCGTAAAAATTGACCCGACTATAGATTGGATCGTTCATGCGTGCGAACAAACAGAGCAGCAAACAGTGAGTGATTTTCGCGATTGTTTGACAGCAAGCGCGCATAAAAATTGAAAGTTGTTCTTTGTGTACCGCGAGAGG
>NW_012035685.1:0-668 GCF_000956235.1 Wasmannia auropunctata | reverse complement strand
TGAATTTAATCGGTTCGACCGTTATTAAGATTTCAAAATCTCGGGTGCTCGCAACGCGACGGCTCGCGTTAAGAGACCCGGCATGGCTTTGTTAAACACTTGACACCAAGCCACTACCGTGTCTCCTGATAGTCATTCCTAAATAATCGTAGTATTCTACAAATAAGTAAATGTTTTAACTACTGAAGATTTTGTTCTTTCTCATTTTTCAAAATTTGTAGATTGTACTATTTTCTAAAAATTTATGGATTTTCATGTAACATTACTTTTATCACTTTCTTGATTTTAGAAAATTGTAATTAGTGGTACTATTGCGTAGATATATTTTTCCAAAAAATAAATATTTCTATGGAAATATAGAAAATAGAAATTTCAATAAATTTTTATTTTTAGTAAAAATTTGTACTTATTCGTAGAAATTTTTTCCGTTAGGAAAATATTAGGTGGTAAATTTGTGTAGAAACTTGTAATATTAAATAAAAAAGTGAAAATTTTAATAGATTGATAGTAGAAACTATTATAAACTGAAATAGATTTTAAAGTTGGAAAAACAAATCAGTTTTTGTTGATACACGTAGAAAATTGTAGTATTTTTGGGGAAATTAAAAACAGATTCGGATTCAAAGTTCAATAGTTTTATGATACGTAGATTCTGGTAAATTTCCAAC
>NW_012035684.1:0-832 GCF_000956235.1 Wasmannia auropunctata | reverse complement strand
TCATGGTGTAATAAAGATAGAGGTGTGCTGTTGCGCATAAAGATGATTGACCAATGAGAATGGTGGAACAAGTGGCCGGCCATATTAATATATCAGCCAATCAGCGTTTTTTCCGCGATATTGAAATTGTGATATAATTTAAATAAGGAAAGGACAATTAATGAATTTATTGAATTAAAAACTATTATTATAACTTTTATTATTAATAATTATTATATCCTCTAGTTAATACCCATACAGCACAAAAAGATTGCTGATATATTGCAGAATAATTTCATTGAAATATTGCAATATTGCAAATTGGTTGCGAAACATTGCTGCATCATTGTTGTATGATTGCGACAACATTAAGATGGACGCTTTTTGTAATATTGCAACGAAATATTATAGCAACATTGCAATATAATATAGTTGGAAGAATGCAACAGCACAGGAATATTCTGAGAACAATCGCAAAATTTTATTAATCAATTATATATCAGAAAATAAAAGAAAACACACGTAAAAATTATGATAAAAAAAATAGGTTTGAAAACTAATTTTATAAGTACGTTTATATTTCTAAGCGGTCACCCATCCAAGCTATCCCAAGGAGAACAGAAAAGTCAAAATAATATCAATTTGACGTCAAATTGACCGAATTTACGTCATTTTTTACATCATGATTAAAATCTAGATTTCAAATGACTAAAAACTGACTTTATATTGACTTTTTTTTAGGGTGCGTTCGGGGAGCACGCTATCACCACAGTATAACCAGTAGGTCCACTTCGTGTCGGCACCTTTGATCTCCTTTTCCGGATCACGTGAGCATCCATCATGTTAAATCCAG
>NW_012035683.1:0-2098 GCF_000956235.1 Wasmannia auropunctata | reverse complement strand
ATTCAGTTTTATGTCATCAATTCTGAGTTAATTTTCAGGTGCAAAAAGAATCCCTTTTAGAAAAAGAATTCTTTTTGGATCTGAAAATGAACTCAGAATTGGTGACATATAACTGAGTTCTTTTTTCATTCTCTGTGCTATCTGGGATAATATATATTAACTAATGATACATATATATAGAGGAGACTTGAGCTCATTGGCACAGTTTTTGTTAGCACAATATTTCGACATTTATGCAACCATTTATTATGATATGTACTAATATGATAGAGAGAAGCTTTCTCTATCATTTTCTTTGTCAGGAACGATTCAGTCAGCTTACCCCGATAAATTAATTCATTTCACGATATAAAGGTGCTCGGTGTTCTCTAATAACAATTATAACTTCATAAATATGCAATAAAGTATTGATACAAGTTTTATGCATATACAGATATGCATTTTATAATCAATATATGATCAAAATACATAAATACACAATTCAAATAAATTATCCTATATTTCTATACATATACATAGAGTAAGGGAATTTAAATATTGTTATAAACATAATGTCGACGCATACTCACTTGATTAATTTCTTATAAATATATTTGGCATTTACTATTTTATCTGCTTAAATTGAAAAATATCGTAGACTTGCCCCAAATAGAAACGTAAAATGCTCGATCTTGTTTCACTACAGCAACGTGCAACGTATCGACATTATTGATCAAAGCTAATTTTCATTTTCATTGTTAGATGATAACGTTAAACGTGCACATGTGTACTATAGTTTAATATATCATAATCCGCGGTCATGCATATTATTGCATTGTAGCGGATGTCTGTGATAACTTTTTCGTCAGCATGATTTTTGAGTGTGCGAAAAGTTATCTTTCAGAGTCGCTCTCTTGATTCTTGAGGTAATTAAATAATTTTATTTTAATTTGAATGTTATATTTAGTCTATAATTAGATGTAAAAAATAGCAGTAGTTTGACAATTTTCTTTGTACATTATATGCAGGATAACTAGAAATATTACCAACGTGCCTGTCGTGTATTATCGTCTATCGACCAACCAACTGATATTTGAACTAATATCTTTTTTAATAGAACCTGATTTTGATAAAGAAGAATTCACTGAATGCATTATTTGCAAAGAGACATTTAACGAAGATTGAGTACAGTGCATTAAATGTTGGACACATGGACAGAAAGAAAATATTCTATATCATAGTAAACAATTATGTTACAAATCTCAATATAGTAATAGCAAATAATGTGGATGTTACAAATAACTTAAATGTAAATTTTATGTCTCAATCTTTGCTTCAATAATATAACAACGTAATTTCAAACAACTGTTATATATATTTAGTGGGTAAATATTTATTAATAATATTTATTAATTTTATTAATACTTTCCGCTCGATAAGCATTTTTATTAAGTTGATTGATATATCTTTCAATAAATAAAAAAATCTCAAAAAATATATTGTTTATTAGAAGTAAAGAGTTACAAAATCACGAGCACTGATAATTTCTATTTTGACTAGTTCAAAAGCTGTTTATAGTTAAGAGGATCCTAAACCCTAGATCAAACTCCAAAAATCCGCTGTTTTATCGACAATTTGTGAGTGATATATCTTTATTTAGGCTTCTATACTTAATTTTTACGACTCACATATATTCAGTTCTTTATTGTACATCTGGCTCTTCCTTCATTTCGAGCATATAACCTGCCTAACTTTTCTACGAAGTAAACGTTTGGTAAATTGATAGCTATTAGTCGCCATGTTGAGGTTAAAATAGATAACGAAATCTGTAATTATTTCATTTTTTTCCGTTTTTGGTACAAAATGCAGCAGAGCCAGATACATTAGCATGTGTGTTTTAATCGTGGAAAAGGAAATTTTATTCAATGCGATTAATACGAAGTAATTAGTAACCAACAAAAATAATATTGTTGTCGGTAAAACAGACGACTATAGCATTCCTCTTAAGAGAATGCTGAAAGGTCGGAAATTACCGACATTTGCATTCTAAGTAATAACTCCGAAACGACTGAACGGATTTGAAAACGCTTTTACAGGATTGAAATTGAGATAAAATGTA
>NW_012035682.1:0-2235 GCF_000956235.1 Wasmannia auropunctata | reverse complement strand
TCGCCCGTGCGCCTCTACACCTTTCCCACGCCTTCTCACTATCCCTTTCTTATTCTATGCCCATGCGCTACTGGCGCCCTCCGCCCTCTCGCCCCCCACCCTCTCACCCACTCCTTTCACACGTGCCTATCTTCCTAACCTCTCTTTTCTTTCACACACTTCCACTTACTCCTCTTCCCTTCCTTTCTTCTCTTTTTCTCTCCACATACGCTCCTCCACACCTCTCACTCCACTCTCTCACCCCACACTCTCCACACTCACCCTCCACTCTTACTGCCCACCCTTCACACTTCTCTAAATCCTCGCACAAACTCAGCTCTACCCACGATCGCTCCGGAAACGGAAGTCCTACATTTACTTGTATCAGATAGTATTTTTTCTAACCAGCCTTGAAATTTTTTTTCTTTTTACCATTCTGGATGAAATTTTTGTGTGTGCCAAGTTTTTTCTTCTTTCGAAAGTTCTCCTCTAATCTTTCTCTTCTTTTTTGGAGTAGTATTTCCTGTATTATTGACAGAACTGACAGAAGTATTATTGTCAGTTTCTGGTTCTGATTCTGATGACCTGTAAATTGTAAAAAGTTAGGTATTTATCATTACAAATATTTAGTATTTTATTAAAAATATATCAATTATATTATCCATAATTAACTTCATAAGTTATCTCTTGTTATACATCGGTCACGTCAGTGAAACTCGTCCTTATCCAGCTGCACACATTAAGCATTCCTGATCGATGCAAAAAATATATAAATTGTAAAAATAGTAAAAGGTTAGGTATTTATAATTACAAATTTTTAGTATTTTATCAAAAACACTTACGAGTGTTCAAAAAGTAAGGTGACTTTTTAAATTTCGCGGGCAACGTATATTCGATTTTCGATTTTTTTGTTTTGTTGTATTGGTACACATGTCCTGAACATATGTTTACAGTTTCAACTTTATGGCATATTTAGTTTGTTTTTGACAGATACAAAGGTTAGACGTGTTTTGGTGTGCTCGGCGATTTTCTGCTATCTGCTATAAAAAAATGGATCAAAGAATTTGTATCAAGTTTTGTGTAAAAAATGGAATTAAGTGCTCCAAAACACTTGAAATGTTGACAGTGGCATACGGTGAGTCTGCTCTGAGTAAAAAAAATGTTTATAAATGGTACAAGCTCTTCCAAGATGGCCGAGAAGATGCCAATGACGAACGTCGCTCTGGACGCCCCAACACGTCAACAACAGATGAAAACATTGAAGCAGTGAAGAAAATTGTTTTGGAAAATCGTCGAATCACTATTAATTAGAGAAGTTGCTGAGGATGTTGGCATATCGGTTGGCTCATGCCATGCAATTTTTTCCGGAATTGTGGAAAAACAATTCGTGGCTTTTGCATCACGATAATGCATCTGCTCACTCATCGTTGCTTATGAGAGATTTTTTGGCCAAAAACAACACCACAATCATGCCTCAGCCACCATATTCACTGGATTTGGCCCCCTGCAACTTTTTCCTGTTCCCAAAACTGAAGAGACCTATGAAAGGACGGAGATTTGCAACGATGGAGGAGATAAAGACTGCATCGCTGGAAGAGGCTATACCAAAAAGTGCTTATCAGAAGTGCTTCGAGGATTGGAAAAAGCGTTGGCACAAGTGTATTATATCTGAGGGGGATTATTTTGAACGGGACAATATGAATATTGATGAATAAATAAATATTTTTTCATAAAAATATAAAGTCACTTTACTTTTTGAACACACCTCGTATAATTTTTTTACGTTAGAGTAACATTATGTAAATATTTCTTTGGTATAAATGTAACATTGAATGTTATTTTTATGTAACATATTTTACATATTTTAGTTTTTGAATTAGAATAAAGATTTATAAACATTTATAAATTATAATATTACTTGCTTTGTCATTCTTCTGTGAATCAACTTTAAAGTTGGTTTATTATAATAAATAAAAATCTTTCTATTTATGAAAATATCTTTTTAAATCTTTAAGAAAAAAATAGATTTTAAAATAAGTATAAATAAAATTATTTCTACTTATAAAATAGATTACCTTTATTAAAATATTTCTATATTTAACGCTGCTTTACATAATTATATCTTAAGAGGATCCTAAACCCTAGATCAAACTCCAAAAATTCGCTGTTTTACCGACAATTTGTGAGTATGTATGCGTGCGATATTGATGTAGTAGTATGTAGTGATGTGTCATGTTTATTACCACATCAATATAT
>NW_012035681.1:0-3760 GCF_000956235.1 Wasmannia auropunctata | reverse complement strand
GTTTTTGGATAATTTTTATTTGTTAAAATAATATTTTTGGTTTAGGAAGGATGTAACATACGATACTTTTTTATATACTTGGCGTAATCTTTTTCTTTTTTTAAAAAAGAGTTTTGGTAGGATATGTATAATCTTTATTTATGTATGTTTAAATAAGAATTGCATATATCATATACCGCAGATTTGTCAGTTTGCTTTACAAATATCCTTGCGACCATTGAAGTTTAGCGGTTTGGGTCTATTTTATTTTGGCTACAACTTTATTCGTAAGGTTAATCTTTAACATTCTTCATATATTTATGTAGAAACTTAGCTTTCTAAGTTACAAAGGTTTTAACAGTAATGTTTCTGTTTAATATTTTCTTTCAGTTCTTCATGTGGATGATCACCGCTGTTATTTTCATGACGCAAATGAATATTACTCCTACATGGTCCGATAGTGTTATCAGAGATAATGTAACACATTACTACTATGCGGCCTACTAATAGTAAGAGACATATACGGAATTGTGAACTTTTTTATACTATTCTTCTAACTGTTTGTTTAATATTTATTAATTTTTATTTACTGTTATTATTTTTGTACCATTATTTACAAAATTATTTTTGTATAAAGTTAAATATAAAATATGTCGGCTCATAAAATTTGTGGTTTAAACAATTATGTTAACATTAATTTAATATTTTGTTACATTATGTTAATGTATTATGTATTAATAAATTTTTATCTTCATTTATGTCTATATAACTTATACATACGTATATTATACATACATATATGTATGTATTTATTTAATTAAACAATAAGAAAGAGTATAAGGGCTAACGAGGCTGACTGGACATCCTTGTCAATTATATAAACTAATAGGTGCGTAATGAACAAAACATGAAAATAAATCACACATTTCGATCTTTAATATGGTTCAGTGAATGTACGTTATTTAAAGCTAGTTAAAACTATAAAAATGTCATACATAAAATTCAACGGTAAAACAGAAACATATTGTTCACGCTTTAAAAAGTCGATGGATATTAATACACAAGTTAGAGATAAAGAGAATATTCGTAACATAATACTTAAACATAGATGATGTCACAAAAGAACGGTTTTAGAAGTGTATCTACGATAATTCCATGAGCAGTAGGTTATCCAAAATATGTATTTAGAATTGACAGGTCGAGGAAGCTGAGTCTCCAGGATAAGAAAATTTGTATGGGGCTGATGTAACAAAGAATGGTGTCCGGAAATATGTGTGCATATCATGTTAGTGTTATAACAAAAGTGACTCTTGATTCATTTTTGTTACACCACTAACATGATACGCCGCGCACACATATTTCCGGACATCATCCTCGACCTGTTTAATTCTAACAATAAGTATTTTGGACAACCTACTGCTCATGGAATCACCACAGATACGCTTCTACAATCGTTCTTTTGTGACATCATCTATGTTTAAATATTACAAATATTCTCTTCATTTCTAACGACTGCGTATTAATATTCATCAACTTTTTTAATCAGCATGATTAATACGTTTCTGTTTTACCGCTGAATTTTATGCATGACATTTTTAATTTTAACTCGCTTTAAAAATAATGTATATTCACTGAAGAGGACCATATTAAAGGTCAAAACGTTTGATTTTATTTTCATGTTTTGTTCATTACGCATCTATTAATTTATATAATTGACAAGGACCTTCCAATCAGGCTCGTTAGCCCTTATATTCTTTCTTATTGATTTTATATCCTTGAAGCCGAATACGTTTCTTTTAATTTTTATATTAAAAACTTCTTCAACATTTATAAATTATAAATTATAAATTACGTTTTATTTAGTTAATCGTGTAATACATAAAAATAAAATTCTTTTATTTAAACTATTAAGCCACATTATTGTTCATAAAAACATATTATTTTACAAATTAAATATGTTTACAAACTAAATACATTGCGACTTAATTTCCATCTGTCATATAATTTCAATAAAAATTTTTAACAGAAATAAATATCTTTAATGGAGAAATGTCCACAAGTTAAAAACGTTTCTAGTAACAAGTATTTTGTTATTATTGACATTAATAATGTTAGGCGACATCATAGACCGACTATGTCACCAAGTATGTTTATAGAAACATTAAATAATATATGCCTCTAATTTATTGATTTATGAATTATTCTGCTCCATTGATAACCTAGCCATATGTTGAACTTTACTCAGATACGTGTCTAGCTGAACAGTCAACAGACGTACGATGTCAGTTTACAATAGAAACTACGATAATATGGTGGCTACCATAGAAAAGGCTGTGCGTCCTTTATTTTTGACTTCTCACGTTCTCGGTCTAGGCATCTACATTTCGAAACCTTATTTAAGTATTTTCTATAATGTGACAATGTGGAGTGCTTACAGTTACCTTTATTATTATATAATAATCGCATTTAAGCTAGAAAATTGGTTTCTAGCAACTTCTACTTTAATCAATTATGGAATTAACTTTCTTGTCACTGTAACATCTATTATTATGAACTTTTGTCAACGTAAGGTATCTACATACACACCTAATAATGCTCGGACTAATTTACAATTCTTTATATAATAAAATTAAAATTATCTAAATAATTGTAATATAAATATAATTTATATTAAATAAATTATATTTTTGCGTAATATTGTCTAGAAACTGCAAGAGTTTGTAAAAAGACTTGCTGCTGTAGATGATACCTTGGAAGAATTAGGCACTCCTAAAATATATCGAATGTTGCATGTATGTACAAAAAGAGTATTTCTTGGATGGTTCGTGTGTAGCCAAATGTTGAGTATAAACGACATGATATGGTGGTATCGCAGAATGAAGAATTATTGGTGCATAATTGTATCTTATACTATTAACCATTGTCTACATGTCAACATGTTTGTAGATTTAATATTTACAACTTATCTATGGTTTGTATATTATTTAAAACATATATATATGGGGTATTCAACGTGAGGTGGATTAGTCACCTCTCAGAAATATTTTAAATTTTGTACATAGACAGTGCTTTGGAAGATAGAATGTCGTGCCAAAGAATTTTTTTTATTGCAAAATTAATCGAGATATAAACAATTAAAAATTAGACTACTTTATTCTGCAAAAATCCATAATTGTTAAAAATTTTTAATTGTTTATATCTCAATTAATTTTACAATAAAAAAATCCTTTGGCACAAAATTCTATCTCCCAGAGCACTATGTGCAAAAATTTTTAAAAATTTCTGAGAGATGACTGGTCCGCTTCACGTGGAATAGCCCATTTATATGTATATGTATATATATCCTATATATATATATATATATATATACATATATATATATATATATACATTGTAGATTAATTAATATTTATTTTATATAAAAATAAATTTTTATCATAAAGAATATAAATCTTTTTATTAGAATTTAATAAATTTTAATAATAAAGATTATTTAATGACGTAAGTCGCATATAATTTTGAAACTAAAATAATATAGTATTTATACAAATTTAAATTTCTTAAACTTTTTTGAAGACAAGATGTGAACTAACAGACTCATATACTTTTGAAGCTAACTATAGCTTGAGAGAAGGCCAATACCGGTCATGTAGGATCTTGGTGTTTAATTTTAATATTTCTATGTGATTTTACATACATATGCTAGTTCAACAAACTGCGTGCCGTTACTCTTGGATTCAACGCAGCTCATTGATTAAAATAGAACTGTATTATCACGTTA
>NW_012035680.1:0-663 GCF_000956235.1 Wasmannia auropunctata | reverse complement strand
TGGAGTTCAGACGTGTGCTCTTCCGATCTATAGTATTCCTTTCATAGAAAATAATTCAACTGTACAGAATTAAAATTTATTTTATGAAAATATAAAATGTCACACAATACAGTAATATCGTTTTATAAATAATGTTTTTTACATTAAACTTCTATGAAATTTTTACTATAATAATATGTACTTGTATAATAATAAATTTTTATAGAAAAAATTTATAAAAATACAATAATAAATTTTGTAAAAATAAAATAAATTTTATATTTTTTAATTAAAAATAAAATAAATTTTATAATATTTTTTAATTATACTTTTAAAGAAAAAAGGAAAAAAATCTGAATCAGAGGTAACCTATTTTTCTAGACCACTTTTTTCTTTTTTTCTATATAGGTTAGAGGCAAATGTAATTTCAGAATATTTCAATATCTCCCTTTCTCTCTCCCATGTTAGGTCACAAATTTTTTACATTTTTGTTAAAATTATTATACTTAAATATTTTTAATTGTTATTATCTCACATCGGACAATTTAAATAATTATAGTTTCTAATTCCTATTTATTTATTTTTTAGATTGTTACTACTTTTCTATCTTGTACTTCTAGTCGACTTAATCGGGGGGTTCATCAACCACTATGGAAATCAGTGTACATTTCTTTAGAAATATAT
>NW_012035679.1:0-532 GCF_000956235.1 Wasmannia auropunctata | reverse complement strand
TTATGTAGATTTTTGTAGCATTTTTTAAAGTCGTGTAAAATTTCATAGATTTTCACAGTTATTTTCTGTAGTTTTTTGTAGAATATTTTTATTTTTTTTTAGAATTTTGTAAAAATTTTTCTGCCAGACACGTAATAAAAGACGTGCGTAAGTGTGACATATGTCACAAAGTGTGACATATGTCCATGAAGATTGAATGGGACTAACACAAAATGACAAAGGGCCTTTTACTTGTCCAGACTGCGAGCAATAAGCATAGTTTAAAAAAAAAGAATTTTTAAAATCTTAAATAAATATTTTGTTAAAGTCATATATACATATTTTACGAATATTACTCTGAATATTCTCACAAAAATAATTTTTTTTATGTATGTGTGTGTATTATCATAGAAATTTATAACCTCATAAAAAAGTTACTAAAATGAGATTGAAAAGTAATGTTTGGTTATGTTTTGTCGATCAAGAAAGATATATGAGAAATAATAGGTTTTTTCTTTTTCTTTGGCATTATGTGAGTGCAATAAATTTATAA
>NW_012035678.1:0-355 GCF_000956235.1 Wasmannia auropunctata | reverse complement strand
TAGTTTTACGTACGAATTTGTAGACTAAATATAATCACAAATTGACGATAATCTACAAAAGTGTTCCAATTCTAGCATCTTTATGTAGATTTTTGTAGCATTTTTTATTCCTATAGAATTTCATAGATTCTGATAATTATTTTTTTGCAGTTTTTGTAATAATTTTTTTTTTAGAATTTTATAGAATTATGTAGAATTTGTCCGTCTGAGAATGCAATAAAAAAATACAAAAATTGACAAAAGTGTTCCAATCTATTCTAGCATTTTTATGTAGATTTTTGTAGCATTTTTTAAAGTCGTGTAAAATTTCATAGATTTTCACAGTTATTTTCTATAGTTTTTTGTAGAATATTTT
>NW_012035677.1:0-734 GCF_000956235.1 Wasmannia auropunctata | reverse complement strand
ATTAGTACATCACACATTTTATGAAAGTGAACAGAAATTATATATTGCACACTTGAAAGTAATCATAAACAATGTTAAATATAATAATAATAATAATCGTATATTTATACGCAGAAGAATCACGCGAAAACAGCGAAAGTCGATGGCAACACAATGGATTTTCCAATCAATTGGAATTTGCCAGAAGTAATTAAGTATATGTATAAATACATCGCATTTAATATGCAATGGGTTTCAATCGTACTGTATGTTCCATAAAAGTTGTCAAAATAGAAAAAATTAAATAATAAAAGGATAAACTGTATGTCTCAACGAAAATTAATCTTTAAATCTTAAAATTACGTGTTTTTTGTTAAATAACATTTTCACGTGTTTGACAGACATGAATTTAAAAAAAGTTTCATTGTTGCAGGAAACTTTACATTCCGAAGGAAATGGGACAGTACTTACGTACTGTTGCCGAGGTATAGAGAGTGAGGCTGCTGATATACTCAGATCAAGCGTATAAGTATTTCACCCATCGTGTTGATAATTATAACAAATATAATATTGGAAAATCAATAACTATAAAAAATGAAGCTAATATAAGTCAATACACAGGTTGAAAATGTGTTTCAAGTCTTGTTCTGATCAGGATAGTTAAATTTTAAAAACTTTAATTTGTTAAAAATATGAATAAATAGAGGATTATAAAAGAGTGGTTAGTAAAGTTAAAAAGAATTAATTATCTTAGG
>NW_012035676.1:0-319 GCF_000956235.1 Wasmannia auropunctata | reverse complement strand
AAATTTGTATAGTAATTGCTATTTTCTATTTCAAAACGATGAATTAGTAACTCGAATGTACTTCCGTCCAAAAATTTAGCTACTCTCACAAAGGAACCGTCAACCGTCTTACGATATATAAGACGTTTATAAAAATAATGTTTACATACTTTTGCAATAATGGTTTTTACTTTAGGATTTATGGCAAACGCGTACGCTGAGTAATGCATCACGCTGCCGTAATCGTAACGGATACCATAAGATGTGGTCTGCCCCTTGTTAGCTTTTACGAAATTATGCTGGTTATCTGAATGTACATATAATAAATATACACGATAAA
>NW_012035675.1:0-1729 GCF_000956235.1 Wasmannia auropunctata | reverse complement strand
GAGAGAGAGAGAGAGAGAGAGAGAGAGAGAGAGAGAGTCACTAAAGACAGGACGAAGAAGTCAGGTGTTTAGCAGAAACGCCAGGAACACGTATTTATTTAAAATAACTGCACTCACTATCGATCGGTGATGAAGAGAGAATGAAAAGAAAATGAAAGAAAGCTAGGGTTCCACTTGTTGCGATTTACATAGGGATTTTTAAAGGAATTTTGGATTTATTTTATTTTTGTATGTATGTTACGATGTTTGTATGTATGTTACGTTGTTTGTATGTATGTTTACTCTACTTTGATTAAACGGAGAATATACTTAGACAGTGTTTATTTGTTAATTTTTTCTTATAAAGATTTGGAGTTTTTAGCACGTTTTAGTATCAAATTTAGTAATGTAGATCAGACGTACGTGCAAAACTTAATTCTATAACTGTTTTCGGAATTATTTGAAAGATTTCTCATGTTTGATTACATATTTATTTAAAATAAATTTTTCCGAAAAAATAAACAACGGTAATTTTGTTGATTAAATTGGATTTATATTAATCGATCAACAATTATTAATTCGTTTTTGTTTATTTCTCATTTTAAAAGATTATTCTGTCGTTCATGAAACGGAGAAATCGTGAAGTCCTTCCGACGTAACAATAATGTAATCTGATTTTATTATTTGATTTGCAAAAGATGTGTATATACAGGATCGAAGTGTTAATTATAATTTCATCTTATATTTCGCCAAGCCTAGGTTAAATTCGATTTCAACGCAAGAAATTATATTTGAGAAAAGTAACAAATTATATTTACAGATGCTTATAAATAGTTAAAAGGCGCATAAAATTATAATATATTTATTATTATTTTTATTAATGTTTCATTATAACATTAATAATTCATTTGATTTAAATACAAAATTTATACGAACAAAATTAAGTATTATAATAATTCTCTCCTAATTGCTGAACAGATCCCGATGGCTACCAATGTAAAAAAAATATGATTGAACTAATAAAAAATCTGTTGCAACGAATAGAGTATAATCAGCAATATTGATGGTAGGAAAAGAAAACTCTTCATAAAAATATCTATTGCACTATTAAATGTTTATTATTACATGTATATTTGTACACGAGAAGCACAAATACATTTATAATCTTTAATCAAAATTAATATTTATTGATGATACAAATTACGTTTGTCAATGACAGAAAAGAAGACTTACAATTAGTCATGTGCTTTATATTCACAGTGCTAAATATTCTTCATTTCTTCGTAACATAAATTTTTGTTAAATTTATTTTTAATTTGGAATATTTTTAATACATTATGGAAAGCCATTAGCAAAGCCATTTTTTTTCATTAGTTTGACCTTTGACATAAATGCCAATTATGATCAAATATTAGCATCCGTACATTTTCTTAATTTTTGCTATGTCTGAGTTGCTATAGCCATTTCTCTGACCCATTTGTGCATTTGCTGGATTCTGAAATATTTTAAAAATTATTTCAGTGTCAATATAAAAATTATTCTTATAAGTGCTTAAAACATGCATACATAGACATGTATAATTTTAATGCAGCAAATATATTTTGCAAATTTGTATAGTAATTGCTATTTTCTATTTCAAAACGATGAATTAGTAACTCGAATGTACTTCCGTCCAAAAATTTAGCTACTCTCACAAAGGAACCGTCAACCGTCTTACGATATATAAGACGTTTATAAAAATAATGTTTAC
>NW_012035674.1:0-306 GCF_000956235.1 Wasmannia auropunctata | reverse complement strand
TTCTTATATTCTTTCAGATTCTTTCAAATCTTCGAATTTTTGAACGCCTGAAGTTTGAGAGAGCCTGAAAACATGATTTCTTTCCAGGCTTTGGTTTCTTCACTCAAATGTCCAATGACGCCACTGTGTTGCATTTGTCCAGACCTGTCTTTTTTGCTACTTGGCTGTAAGACCTGGGATAAAATTAAGTATTATTGAAAAACACAAATTTACTTTATGAAGATGTAAATATCACATCAATCTGGCTTTATATATGTACAAGCACCGAAGATTCTCTTTCATTGACTCTAGCTAGAAATAGCGTTT
>NW_012035673.1:0-668 GCF_000956235.1 Wasmannia auropunctata | reverse complement strand
CACAAAATGAAGTAACGATCATTTTGCGTTCTTTATTTACAAAATATCTTTAATAATATGCATATTAACTAAAAGCTTACAGTTTGTAATAAAACATGTTCAACTTCATACAGATATTTAATGGCACAATAAACAATATAAACCAAGTGAAAAATATGAAATCAGAAACAAAATGGACAATTAATCTCTTCTCGAACTTTTAAGTCTTTTCGGATTCTTTCGTAAAATTTAAGGCACCTACAAATAGAATAATTAATACAAAAGTCGCTTTTAATCGTCTAGTAAACATATTTTCCTCTGAGGAAATTTAAACGCAATTTTCTTTAGATTTCTTTTAATTCTATTAAACTCTTAAACTTTTGTCATTTAAATATTTTTAGATTTCCTTCGATCCTGTACTTTTTATAATGCTAGAATTTTCCCCTTTTTCTTATATTCTTTCAGATTCTTTCAAATCTTCGAATTTTTGAACGTCTGAAGTTTGAGAGAGCCTGAAAGCACGATTTCTTTCCAGGCTTTGGTTTCTTCACTCAAATGTCCAATGACGCCACTGTGTTGCATTTGTCCAGACCTGTCTTTTTTGCTACCTGGCTGTAAGACCTGGGATAAAATTAAGTACTATTGAAAAACACAAATTTACTTTATGAAGATGTAAATATCACATCAAT
>NW_012035672.1:0-429 GCF_000956235.1 Wasmannia auropunctata | reverse complement strand
CTTTCTCTTTTTGGCTGCAGGCCAAATCGTAAAACTGTTTTCTTTCAAAATACGAAACGAATACTTCTAGAGAAATGTACAATCCAATTGCGACATTTCAAAAATTTAATATTTCCATATTAATCAATATGAAATAAGATGATGTCAATAACAATAACGGGGAAACTTTATTTATTTTGCTTAGTCTTATCTTAAGGTTAGATATATCCCTGTTTGCAGTCGAAGAATTAACTAGGATATTATGAATTATGTAATTATTCATTAAATGTTTATGAATTGTTTTATTTATACAACACAAAATGAAGTAACGATCATTTTGCGTTCTTTATTTACAAAATATCTTTAATAATATGCATATTAACTAAAAGCTTACAGTTTGTAATAAAACATGTTCAACTTCATACAGATATTTAATGGCACAATAAACAA
>NW_012035671.1:0-2054 GCF_000956235.1 Wasmannia auropunctata | reverse complement strand
CGGAACCGAATATTTTCAAAGTCCCTCGCGGCGTTATACTTTCGTCCACAGTTACCTTCCGGACCAGAATATTTTCAAAGTCCCTCTCGGCGTGTTGCTTTCGCCGCAGTTACCTCCGGACCCGAATATTTTCAAAGTCCTTCGCGGTGTGTTGCTTTCGCCGCAGTTACTTCCGGACCCGAATATTTTCAAAGTCCCTCGAGGCGTGTTGCTTTCGCCGCAGTAAACTCCGGACTCGAATATTTTCAAAGTCCCTCGAGGCGTGTTGCTTTCGCCGCAGTAAACTCCGGACTCGAATATTTTCAAAGTCCCTCGCGGCGTGTTGCTTTCGCCGCAGTATTCTCCGGAACCGAATATTTTCAAAGTCCCTCGCGGCGTTATGCTTTCGCCACAGTTACCTCCGGACCCGAATATTTTCAAAGTCTCTCGCGGCGTGTTGCTTCTGCCGCAGTAACCTTCGGACCCGTATATTTTCAATGTCCCTCTCGGTGTTATGCTTTCGCCACAGTTACCTCCGGACCCAAATATTTTCAAAGTCTCTCGCGACGTTATGCTTTCGCCAGTTACCTCCGGACCCGAATATTTTCAAAGTCCCTCGCAACGTTATTCTTTCGCCACAGTTACCTCCGGACCCGAATATTTTCAAAGTCCCTCGCGGTGTGTTGCTTTCGCCGCATTTACCACCGAGACCGATTATTTTCAAAGTCCCTCGCGGCGTGTTGCTTTCGCCGTATTTACCACCGAGACCAATTATTTTCAAAGTCCCTCGCGGTGTGTTGCTTTCGCCGCAGTTATTTCTGGACCTGAATATTTTCAAAATCCCTCGCGGCGATATGTTTTCGCCACAGTTATTTCCGGACCAGAATATTTTCAAAGTCCCTCGCTGCGTGTTGCTTTCGCCGCATTTATCACCGAGACCGATTATTTTCAAAGTCCCTCGCGGCGTGCTGCTTTCGCCGCAGTAACCTCCGGACCCGAATATTTTCAAAGTCGTTCGCGTCGTTATGCTTTCGCCACAGTTACCTCCGGAACCAAATATTTTCAAAGTTTCTCGCGGCGTGTTGCTTTCGCCGCAGTAACATCCAGACCCGAATATTTTCAAATTCCCTCGCGGCGTTATGCTTTCGTAACAGTTACCTCCGGACTCGAATATTTTCAAAATCCCTCGCGTTGTGTTGCTTTCGCCGCAGTGATCTACGGACCCAAATATTTTCAAAATCTCTCGCGGCGTGTTGCTTTACCCGCAGTTACCTCCGGTTTTGAATTTTTTCAAATTCTCACGCGGCGTGTTGTTGTCACCGCATTTCCTACCGAGAACGAATATTTGCAAAGTCCCTCGTGTCGTGTTGCTTTCGCCGCACGTACCACCGAGGCCGATTATTTTCAGAGTCCTTCGCGGCGTGTTGTTTTTGCCGCAGTTACATCCGCGGCCGATTATTTTTAAAATCCTTTGCAGCGAGTTATTTTCGCCGCAATTATCTCCGGACCAGAATATTTTCAAAGTCCCTCGTGGCGTGTTGTTTTCGCCGCAGTTACCTCCGGACCCGAATATTTTCATAATCCCTCGCGGCGTGTTGTTTTCGTCGCAATTACCTCCAGTCTTGAATATTTTTAAAGATGCTCGAGTACGGCGGTTCCGCGCTTCACACGTCGAGATTCGACGTTTGAATGGTAGAAACGCCGCGAACGAAAAGATACGACGTTTCCGATCTTCAAACGGCGAGAATCGACGTTTGAGGGGTGGGAACGTCGCGGGCGCTCGAATACGGCGGTTCCGCGCTTCACACGTCGAGATTCGACGTTTGACTGGTAGAAACGCCGCGAACGCGAGGCCACGACGTTTCCGAGATTCAAACGCCGAGAATCGACGTTTGAGAGATCGGAACGTCGCCGGCGCTCGAGTACGGCGGTTCCGCGCTTCGCACGTCGAGATTCGACGTTTGAATGGTAGAAACGCCGCGAACGCAAGGATACGAAGTTTCCTCGCTTCAAACGGCGAGAATCGACGTTTGAGCGGTGGGAACGTCGACGTAATAACTTCGTATAGCATACAA
>NW_012035670.1:0-544 GCF_000956235.1 Wasmannia auropunctata | reverse complement strand
TTAATTCGTGACAAATATGTTATTATTTCTCAAATGGTATTACCTTTCTTTATAATCAATACATACCTACATATTATATAGACGTTTAAACTTGTTAATTTTCTTTCAGCGCGTGACTCCCAGACAGAGATGGCAACGAAGGATCGAATACGAACTCGATCATCCCTGGTCGCAGAAAGAACTTGACATGGAGCGCTACAGGAGGTGGCTCGTCGCAAGAGGCAAGCGGGATCCATTAAGCGTGCATTTTGACGCGTGGCAGAAGAGAGACGACTACAAATGAACAAGAATAGCGAAAGATTTTGCAACGAGAAGAAATCGAAGGCGTCGATAAACCGATCGCGTGTCACGTTCCTCATAAAAAACGGAGAAACTTAAAATCTCGTTCTATTACCAATATAATTGGTTATCTCTTTTACATGCAATAAAAATATTAAATTAACTTGAAAATATTTCATTAAGCAAACCTCAGCGTTCCTTGTAAATCCTTGCGTTTCATTGTATTAATAACAATCAACGAAAAATCTTTCTTGCGAATACTTTG
>NW_012035669.1:0-349 GCF_000956235.1 Wasmannia auropunctata | reverse complement strand
ACTCGACGAGAGGAACAAGAAAGGTCCTCTTGACCGACCTCGTATCTCTCACGGTTTAGTCTGTGTACTTTTTTAAAAAAATGTCAAAATTTGGTTTGTGTTATTTTGGATGGGTTTCAATTTTCTCTTATACATCTCGACAAGAAAAGCAAGATAGGTCCTTTGCACCAACCTCCTATCTTGCACCGGTTAGCCTGTGGACTTTTTTGAAAATTTTTAAAAAATTTTTTTCTAAATCCGAAGGGAATTTCAAATTGGAAAAATGGACAATAATTGGACAATACCAGTGGATAGAGAATGTCGAGAAACGTGTTTTGGACCCATGAATAGATCGGAAGAGCACACGTCT
>NW_012035668.1:0-1448 GCF_000956235.1 Wasmannia auropunctata | reverse complement strand
CTAAAATATATCTTTTCAGACGGTATTTGAAATCGAGAGCGGTGGGTTTGTCATATGTAACACCAATGGCTCTAATAAATAAAAAGAAGTTTTCAAGTTCATCTTGATTTAATCGCCTGGTGATGACGTATTGTATCTCGAAGTTGTTGCCAGAATACATTTCTTTAATGTACGGTAAAAATTGCTGCAAAGAACAGTTACTAACAATTATGCCTTTTTGGAATAAAATTAAACTTTTGTGTTTTCCAATTGTCGTCTCGTTCATTAATTTGGTCATTTCACGTAAAATGTCATCTTGTTTTTCTAAATTAACACCGTAAGCATTCTTGCCTTCATGTTTACCGTACATACACTACTGGCATTGAAAATGTCAAACCAGTCGTTAAACAAGCGGATAACGCGCGCTGTTTCCTTCCAGTTAAAATTGTCGAGGTATTTTTTTTGTCCATACCATTCAATAGCGGAAGCTGTTCGTTCTGAAAGTAATTGTGCGGTAACAACTTTTTGTCTTTCACAGCCTTGAACGTCAAGGTGATACTGAGAAATGTTGAGAGACTTTAACATCTTTTGCATTAATGCTTAAAATTCGTTCGATACATTTTTTATCCACGCGATGTTCCCGAAAATCGAACCCATCATCAAGAAAGTGATTTCTTGTTAACTTTAGCAAGTGCGGCATATCTGCAAACACAAAAATTTTTAGCTTTTCGTCGAGAGGATGCTGAAAATAATTGTTTTTGGGGGCAACTCCAATATTCATTTCAGACCACAGCGCCATGTTCGTTGAGCCCATATCGCATGTCATGCCAACAACGGTATAATTTATATTATACAATCGTGAAATAATTCCGAAAAGCGTATCTTTAGTCATTGCCGTATCAAAATTATAATATATCGGTTGTTTCCATTTGGAAAATAAAATACGGACCATCGCACACACTGGCACGACTTGTGTGGACCAACAACTTGCTACAGTTTTCGGTCGATAGCAATTTTATTACACAAATGGATTTCGTCAAATGTAAGTATAATTAGTTTTTCGTTCATCAACATATTTCTTTCTTTGTATTTCTTGCAATCAAGAATTTCGTATCCAACATGCCTGGATCTACGTTAATGTCACGTGCCCATCTTCTTAATGTTCAAAGAGCAGGAAGAGGTATCTTCATTACATTTCTCATGTACCTGTAAGCTTTGGGATTAATACATCGTAAAGACACATAGCGCTCGCTATGTCTTCTGAAGATCAGGTTATGCGTGTTGTCTTGGGATTTAATAATATTCATATTTGACCCGACGTGAAAACTTTCCCTAAAGTTTCGTACATTTTGGCCTCACACATTTCAATGTCCCGAGACCGATTTTGCTCTTGCTGCTTCAATTTCTTCTTCATTGTATCCACTTGCAATTTAAGATTTTTGCTGAAAACGTAAGGCCAAATAAAATAC
>NW_012035667.1:0-934 GCF_000956235.1 Wasmannia auropunctata | reverse complement strand
AGAATGCATCCCACAATAGAGAAATCGTTCTTGAAATCTCCACTTTGCACTGGATAACGTCAGCATAATTATATTCTGCTAATTGCAGTAGTTGTATATAAACTTCAGTAGTGTTCGGTTGGTGTACTTGAAAATCACATTCATCAACATCGAGCAAAGATATGGTGGTAACATTTAGGTGTTGACCACTGCAATCGAATCCAATAAGGGAGACGACAGGGTTTATGTATAAAAAGACCAAGACGAGTATTGGCATGGTCTGTAACAATAAGTGAATAACATACTAAATATAATATTAAGTGAATAGTTTTAATATTTTCAACAATGTTTGATTTCCAATCAATTTTTAACAAGATAAGGCATAATATAATATAACAAGAAAAGATAATAGAATACGAGATAAGAGTAAATGTAGGTGTAATGAATCAAACATTGTTGATTACATATATTTTGTGTCGTCGTTAAGCATACATATAAGTAGATATATATATATATTAATATAATGTGTGCTTATAACAAGATTACACTAGGTTAGTTTCATCCAAAATGAGAGTAATATGTCGTAATATATTAGTGTATTAATCGTTAAGTCTATAGCAAATAATATTGTTTTCAAAGATAATGGCTTTGATAGAATCACGCGTGAGGTTGATGTTACCCCAACTTTTTCTAAGCGCTGTTACGTAGCTCGGATAACTTTTGTTACATTCCTTACAACTCGTGATAAATCGTTCTTCACTAAATCAGGAGACGCGGTAGCGTCTCCCGTCAAGTATACCCCGAAAATACTATTGTATCAAATTAAACAAACAAAATCCAAGTTGTATTATCTCTAACATATTCATGATTTTAAAAAAATTTAATTTAATAAGTTAAAAATATAACACTACCAAAAAGAAGTGAAATCAAAATATTATATCTGTCTCTTATACAC
>NW_012035666.1:0-406 GCF_000956235.1 Wasmannia auropunctata | reverse complement strand
ACGATAACGTCGTCCCAGGTTCCGTAAGGATCAGAGTATTGTGTTCCTTTGCAGCTCCCATCATTGTTAATTCTTCCAGCCAAGGTAATCGGACGAATGTTTGTCTGATTAACCTTGATTCCATGTAGGTAGACATTCTGTCCGAGAGAAAAGGTTCCATCCTGGATTAATCTCATGCACTGAGTGTGTCCAGTCTCGTATAGGTATTCAGCTCTTCCGTTGTGCACCGCAGAGTTGTGAGAATGCATCCCACAATGAGAAATCGTTCTTGAAATCTCCACTTTGCACTTGATAACGTCAGCATAATTATATTCTGCTAATTGCAGTAGTTGTATATATACTTCAGTAGTGTTCGGTTGGTGTACTTGAAAACCACATTCATCAACATCGAGCAAATATATGGTGG
>NW_012035665.1:0-632 GCF_000956235.1 Wasmannia auropunctata | reverse complement strand
AAATAATTTCACTTTTTATAGAACATGAAGTATTTCATAGAAATTTTATATTAAATAAAATAAGTAAACCAAACATTTTATTATTTGTTTCGAGCAAATTTAATTTCATTTTATTATGAAATTGGACATTAATTTACCGTTTTCCACGTCATCGTGATAAGGGAAGGCAAGAAAAAGGACGTTATTAAAATTTTTCTTCGTTTTTACGTCTACTTGATTTCTAATAAAGTATCAATTTACTGTTATGTAGATATTTCTTATTGATAATTTAATATAGTTTTATTTATGTAGGTGAAAGAACGTAATTTAACATTATCAATTTTTTGGCCATTACATCAATATATTGTTAACAAATGTGAAAAGCATGTTCCCCTTTAAAGAAAAGAAATAAAAACAAAATTTTTTATATATTTTACACCATGCACATTAAATGAAATATAGAGCACAAAAAGCGCAATAATTATTTAAAATTTAATAAGCATCGAAGCAGATATACAAACCTAACCAAGAAAAACAATTTTAAAAATGAAAATAAAAAAATAATAATTTGCAAAGGTTCGACAATCCAAATAAATTTTGCTTTGATGCTTAATTATTTTTAAATAACCATAACGCACTTTACTAAAAAAAAG
>NW_012035664.1:0-476 GCF_000956235.1 Wasmannia auropunctata | reverse complement strand
ACGTGTGCTCTTCCGATCTTTGTAGAGTTTTAGATATACAATTTTAGTTTAAAATAAGCAAAGGATTACAATCTAATTTTGCATATTATATTTTATAACATATAATAATACTTGGGTATTTTACATACAGAAAACACTAAATAAAAAAAAGAAAAAAATTGATTTAAACGTTACAAAAATTTTGTTAATTATTAAATAAAAAATTGAATGGTCCTGAAAAAACAAGTAATAGTACATCAAACAATCAATGATCAAAGTCTTATAAAAGTCAATACAATTTTCTACTTACAAGTAACACTTCTTATTAGGCTACCTTCAATTTGACTCATGTTTTTTATTAAATATTTGCAATGTAGAAACACAAAAAAAGGAATTATATACTGAGTAAACAAAAGTTCTAAATCACATTTTTTCCAGAAAAAATCATAAAATCTGTAAATGATGTAAATCTTTATATAAGTCATACATTAAGTAAA
>NW_012035663.1:0-1291 GCF_000956235.1 Wasmannia auropunctata | reverse complement strand
CGTGTGCTCTTCCGTTATAATAAATAATATAATTTTTAAAACTTTTGATATTTATTATTATTTGTAACAAAAATTGAACAATAATTAGTATTTTTGTTGAAATGAAAAAGATTAATTATTATAGAAAATATAACGTTTATTTAAAATAAAAATTGACACTACGAGGATTTGAACTCGCATTAAAGTTTGATCGTCGGCCGCATTAAAAAGAGGAGGACGCCTCAGTCTGTTTAGCTACGCCGCTTCCCTGCAATTAAAATCGACATACAATTCAGATACTTTCGTACAGCTGATCGGATGCTCAACTGTACTTGCAATTTTTTCAGGAACCAAGGCCCATTCACGGAAACCCTTATACCGTGTTTGTACACTCACCCGCCCCCCCCCCTTTCGAATGGGTCATCTCATTCCGTATTTTACAGGTTGTGCCAACTTTTTGTAAGTTAGTGTCTTTAAACTCAAATTTGAGAACACACATCAAGGCAATTGTAATAATATAATAAATATAATCTGACCGCGGCGCGCGGGAAGGAATCACTGTTCACGGACCTTCTGTGCATTAAATCATGTTGGAAGAGGTTCTTCGAAATCGGTCCTCTTTCTGCGGTTCGACAGAAATAAGTATAACAAATGTATACTATTAGAAACTTTATTTAGAAATCCTAAAATTATAAAATGAAAAAATTTAACTTTAATTTTTCAATTACTTTTTTTTATTAACTTAACTTTTAACTCAATTAATTTATTATGGACTAACTTATATCTTAACTAAGTTAAATTTTTAGACTGTCAACTTTAACTTTACTTAGTTAAAAAAAATATTAACTTACCCAACCTTGTTTAAAATTAATGTTTTATTATTTTGAAATGCTGAGACATTTTTAAGAAACATTATTCATGCCATAATATTATGTTTATAACATTATTTTTCTTATTTTCTTTTCAGATATACTTTTGATTTTAATTTTCAAGCATGTCTCAAAATATTTTAACTTAATCCATTGAAATAATTATGCTTTTTAAAACCAAATGTTATAACGTATTTTTCTTCTTAAAATTCATAATTATTTCTTTTAAGGCGGTCCTAAACTAGAATCAAACTCTAAAAACTCTGTCGCTGTTTTACCGACAATTTGTGAGTATGTATGCGTGCAATATTGATGAGTAGTGTGTAGTGATGTGTTCATGTTACTACCATATCGATATCGCACACACACATCGTAACAAATTTTTAAGAACATATATCTTTTTTATTAGGCATCCAAGCCTTTTATGAACTCAACATTGTTTG
>NW_012035662.1:0-318 GCF_000956235.1 Wasmannia auropunctata | reverse complement strand
TACACGCGACCTTTTCCATAAACAGCTTCGCTCACATGTGGGGTGCCAAGCCATATAACAAGTGAGTTCTTTCGGGATGGATTTATCGGAATATACTCTATGTCACTGATACGTTTAGAGCACAATAATGATTTTTCTAGCGGATCTTTAAATGTAAAACCGATTAATTGTGCTCGCAAATTTTTTTCGAAAAGAGCTCAAGATATTTTGTCGTAAAATATTTTTCAATTAATCCGACACGATATTTAGTAGATAAAATCTATTCCGATTTATTATCATAATTCTGTACTGGTTTCCAGAAATATACTGCCATCGGAG
>NW_012035661.1:0-751 GCF_000956235.1 Wasmannia auropunctata | reverse complement strand
GACGTGTGCTCTTCCGATCTACGAGCTTGTTTATTATGCAAACTAAAATGCAGTTCATTTCCAAAGTCTATAATAAACAATAAAAGCAAAAATTATATATTGACTCGTATTTAGAAATAAATTAAAATATATTATTATTTATAAGATTAATTACTTTCTATTGTTACATTTCTTTATATATATATACCTAGTTCTCCATTTATACCTGGGTACGAACTCATCGTGTACATCACAAGTACGTCGACACAGATCTGGATCCACATAACAGCCGACGTGGCTTTTTCTATTGCCACATTGGATGGATGATGAAAAGACTCGGTTCTGAAGTCAGTCAAAAATTACGGGAGATCGACATGCGCGACATTATGGCGGATCCAATCCTCACTTTCCACAAACAGTTAATAATGCAATTATACACAGTTTGCGTCACACACTTATTTATATTCTGTCAGCGCGATTTTTAGTAGATCGATCCACACAATGTATGTATTAACGCGATAAATTCCTAACAGGTACGTTGCGTTGATAAACTTGATATTCTCCTTCGTTTTGCCCACGCTGATACCAGTTTACTTCTGGGACGAGACGTGGGACAGGTCTTTCGTTTCGCAAGTAGCCCGGTCGTTACTCGTGTTACACGCGACCTTTTCCATAAACAGCTTCGCTCACATGTGGGGTGCCAAGCCATATAACAAGTGAGTTCTTTCGGGATGGATTTATCGGAATATACTCTATGTCACTGATACGTTTA
>NW_012035660.1:0-523 GCF_000956235.1 Wasmannia auropunctata | reverse complement strand
CCATATAATAAATCCTCTCCAAGTAATAAATCAAAATTCTATTGTCTTTTGTAATAACTTGTATTATGTATTAATTTTCGAATTAATTGACAAATGAACTTATCGGTTACTATTAATCAGTATTGATTAATCATTTGATTTAAAAAGAATTGAATAAAGAAATACACATATTATGTGTCATCATAGTCAATCAGAAAATTTTTATACTTTTATAAATTGTATCCTATCAATTACTTTCACGGATTTATGCACGCACTTGATAAAAAATGAAACATTTATAAAGTGATGAATTTATCTTTCATTTACGAATGACTTTATCTTTTATCACTATTAGTTATTACTGATTAATTATTTGTCGAAATTACTTAAAGAAAGAAAATACAATCAAGTAGTATGTGAATAAAACCGTGAAAATGTTACAATTAATAAAAAAAAACTTAATTAATTATTATGATTACGCAATAATGAATAGTATTTATCCATCTAACTACAGTGTGAAGAATTTTTATAAGATAACAGTAAA
>NW_012035659.1:0-517 GCF_000956235.1 Wasmannia auropunctata | reverse complement strand
AGATGACTCTGATAAATGAAAATTATGAGATATCATCTAGACATAATTTTTATGATAACTAAATGTTTTCTTGAAAAAGTTCTCTTAAAGTTTTCTTTCTGACAAGCATGCTGTCTGGGAACTTACACAAATTTTTTAAATTCTCTTATTCTAAAAAGTATAATGAAAAAATACTTTTTCATTTCTACAAATATTTATGTTCTATCTGCAGATCGTATTATTTGTTGTGTTAATTGTAAATTAATCTGGATAAACTTTTGCGTTTTGTATTATGTCTTTTCTTAACAAGTTTTTTGTTTATGTTAAATATGAATGAAATGATATCCCTGCTTAACATATGTAATAGATTTACATATAAAACATTAAGGTAAATATTGATAACAACGGACCCAGCCCCAATGATCTTGTCCTTCATGTATGTTGTCAAGGTCATGACCCTGAGTGATTATCAAGAGGTTTTAGCCGTCGCTCGTTATTCGTTAAAAAGTTATTAACAAAAAAAGTAACAAAAAAAATA
>NW_012035658.1:0-580 GCF_000956235.1 Wasmannia auropunctata | reverse complement strand
GCGGATAAGTTTCTGGTACGATATATTCAATCATTAGCGGGTACCATGAAACTTTTAAAGGCTTCCATAAATTGCAGCGAACAGGAAACTGTAGAAGGTGCACAATTTTGTGTACCTTCTACAGTTACACCGAATTCTTCTACCGAATTACACAAAAGTAAGACAGATTATAATGATGAGACCAAAATTTTAAATATCACGGATAGGGATATAAAGGATGACTCCAAAGTGTTATTTAACATGTCTGAGGAAGAGCCGCCCGAAATAAAAAGTTCTACTGAATCATTTCTTAATGAAATTGAAGTGTGGAAACCACATAAACAAGAACCAAATCTTAAACGTGGCAAATACGTTACAGCATGCCCGGATGTTATTAGTATACATAATAAGCCACAATTTTCATCAAAGACACCTTTATTACAAAACGGCAATATTTTACGACCACAGAAAATTGCAGGACAACACATCATGATTAAAAATACATGTGCATTTGATTCCATCATACAAGCATTGCTCGTAGGCTACCGCGACTGGATTAATTATTATAATTATATTAATAGTAATAAAGAGACAAAGAGCA
>NW_012035657.1:0-699 GCF_000956235.1 Wasmannia auropunctata | reverse complement strand
TTTGCTGCTTTACGCGCTGTAGCGAGGAACGTAAGCTGTATAGCGGAGATCCGTGCGAGAATCGTGCGGACTCGATGCGATGTAGAGGCCGATCCCCCCACTCTAGTACCTCTAGGAGCTCCTCCGCTGTAGCGCGAGGATGGAGGGGTGGGGAAAGGATCGCGCTCATCCACTATTTTAGATCGAACCCCCACTCTAGTACTTCTAGAGTAGTGGATGAGCGCGATCCTTTCCCCACCCCTCCATCCTCGCGCTACAGCGGAGTAGAGTCCTAGATTATCAGAGAAGCGCGACCGGTGTTACGAGTCCTGATTGGACACGCAAATGGCCAATCATAAGATTGATTTATCGCTATTATAAATGGCTGCCGAATAAATCAAACTTATGATTGGCCATTCGACGCCATTTTTAATATTTTCTAGTACTTTTGCGATACTGCCATAAGCCGGTCGCGCTTCTCTGATAATCTAGGACTCTACAGCGGAGGAGCTCCTAGAGGTACTAGAGTGGGGGGATCGGCCTCTACATCGCATCGAGTCCGCACGATTCTCGCACGGATCTCCGCTATACAGCTTACGTTCCTCGCTACAGCGCGTAAAGCAGCAAATGCGAAATTCTTTCATTACGCATAAAGCGTAACATTCGACGTAATAATATATAAAGATTATTACAAACAATATCTTGAAAATGCCACGCCAA
>NW_012035656.1:0-304 GCF_000956235.1 Wasmannia auropunctata | reverse complement strand
TAGATCAACGTCGATATAATGTTCAAAGAACAAATGAAGTTGCTGTTATTTTTTCTACAACTGCTGATGGAGAAATTCCAGATTCTTATGTTATAATAAAAATATTAAAACTTTACAAAAAGTTAGTACTATGGACCCAAATGTTGAACCATGGATATATCCTTTATTTTATCCATATGGTACTCAAGGATGGAATAGCCATTTAAAAAATTAAATAGTAACAAACGAATAACTAGAGGACAATATGTTAAGTATCGTATGGCTATTCGTGATGATTTTAATGCCTTCATATTAAGACGACGCT
>NW_012035655.1:0-899 GCF_000956235.1 Wasmannia auropunctata | reverse complement strand
CCCCCCCTTGTCCGAAGACTCTATGAAGAGGATGGAGCAAGAGGAATGTAAAGGGGTTTCGATGCATCGTGGGATGTGCGTAGCTTGTCAACCCGTGGCAGCAGCCCGGATTTGAGCAAGAAAACGCTGAGGTCCCTGGAACAATGAGAAACCGAGTCTATCCCAGGAGTCTCCTGCCTCGAGGTGTATTTTGGTTATCGGGACGATAACCTAATAAGGAGGGGGGGGGCAGTGTTGCGCCCATATCTCGAGCATCGTGGATTTTGGAACCGCCATCTGCCGACGTTAGTTACGAGAGAGACAGAATTGAATATTCCCGTCAACGAGTCGTTGCTACGGGAATCAACAAAAAAAGAATTGAAGTTACCGCGGGACTGTCAAACCGTTCGGACGTGTTCCCGGTGCATTGATTTATTCTGTTCTTATAAAGTTGTATTCGTATTAAAGTTCTTATTTAAAAAAACAACGTGTGTTGCATTTCCTTGCGGAAACGTGTCTCGTAAGTCAAGCCGGAGTGCGCGTACTGACGTCCGCGAGCGCAACAATATAATACTTTTATGTATAATTTTTAAATTCTTATTGCATATACTTTTAAGTACTTAATATTATAATATAATATTTGTTTCGTAGGATGGAGACCGAGAGACAGGAGAAGCGGACAACGCCAAAGGGCAAAAAGATTTTTTAATTTTTGTTCAACATGTGCGACAACTATAACAAACACTATTTCGGAGAAAGAAGAAGAGGAAGAGGAACAGGAAGAAATTAATAATTTATTTTTATTTCTTAAAAAAATAGTTTTACTATGTCCTGTTATTTATTTTAAAATGTTAAAATGTTATTAAAAAATGTTGTTAAATGTTTACAAATAAAAGATCGGAAGAGCACACGTCTGAACT
>NW_012035654.1:0-642 GCF_000956235.1 Wasmannia auropunctata | reverse complement strand
CATTTATATTATCATTAAGCAATTGTAATTGCGACTGTAAGCCAATATCTAAAATATAAAGAAAGTCATAATATACACACTATTCTTTTAAAATATCTATATAATGTATTTAAGATTTTAATTATTTATTATTAAATACCCTTTTCTGTTTGTATAAAAATACTGGATGTATAGTCTTCTGCCTCATCACAAATCGAATCCTCGTCAGCTGAATTTAGAAAAGTTACAAAACAGAGTCAAATTTTATTATATAATAGCTAAATACATTTTAATTAGAAATTAAGAAATAATGATAATTAAATTATTATGCAAAAAATTTTACATGATGAGACAATACGACGCCTGGAACACACTGACTGTCTATCTTTCTGTAAAACTTGCTGCTCTGATGAAGTAGTCACTTTTACGTTCTTTCTAACATTTCGATCAGAA
Organism: Wasmannia auropunctata; assembly: GCF_000956235.1. NCBI lineage: Eukaryota > Metazoa > Arthropoda > Insecta > Hymenoptera > Formicidae > Wasmannia > Wasmannia auropunctata. Next base: position 210 of record NW_012035654.1, on the reverse strand, counting down.
ACGGCTGATTCTAATGAAATTAAAAAATTCGTTTATTATTAACATGTATTTAATTTTAATATATAATTTTAACATTTAAAAGTGATTGTAAACACATATTTTGTCAAATAAAACTTTTATTTAAAGTATAGAAATAAATTAGGTTAATTATTATTTTAAAAACAAAACTAAAATACAGAAAAACTATTACATGTAGAGAGATTTGACTTA
>NW_012035653.1:0-373 GCF_000956235.1 Wasmannia auropunctata | reverse complement strand
AAGATTTCGAATACTTTGTTGCGCCTGTTGCTTCTTTTGCTGTTCCAACAAACTTCTGATTGTGAGTTATAGTTGCATCTTTTATTTTTGGAATAGCTTCGCCTAAATAAATATACGCAAAAAAAGATAATGTATAAAATGAATAATTTTATACAGATTGTACATATAAAAATCGTGTGTTTCTTACTCGTATTATTATTAAATTCATCTATTTTTATTGAATCATTTATATTATCATTAGGCAATTGTAATTGCGACTGTAAGCCAATATCTAAAATATAAAGAAAGTCATAATACACACACTATTCTTTTAAAATATTTATATATTGTATTTAAGATTTTAATTATTTATTATTAAATACCCTTTTCTGTT
>NW_012035652.1:0-881 GCF_000956235.1 Wasmannia auropunctata | reverse complement strand
ATAACTTTTAAAATTTAATTTTACCGAAAAAACTGCTTGCGTCAATCGAAAGAGGAGGAAATTTTACGCAAATAATGTGTAAGAAAATTTTTTGTACGATCAAATCCCTTGGAGATGTGAATTTATTAATTAAGGTCTAATATATGGCTGCGTAGTACGTGCGTATGAGCCAAAAATGTGAGGCGGGCTCCGTACAAAAATGGCTATAACTTTTGATTGGTAAAAGCAAAAGCAAAAAAACAAAGTGCTTATTGAAGAAAAATACTTCACTTACTCGATCCATGTATTTATCATTTAATTTATCATTTAATTTTGCAATAATTGCAACAATAAGAAAGCAGCGGCATTTTTTAATAGGTAGACTTTTATACGTACAGCATTTATAACAATTTTAAAAAAGTTTGAAGACGATACGACCTGTTATACGGAATTCCGAAGTTAAGCCCGATTTTTGTCTTATTTTACTGCACTACTTCTCGTTAATAGAAAAACAGTTCCCAAGCATCTAATCATCTTCTGAAAAAGCCAGAAAAATCAAAAGTCAAATATAGCTTGCAGAGAAGTTTAAAATTTTGCATTGTGAAATAAGATAAAACCTGGATCGTTTTTTGATATTTGAAATTATATTTTCTTAATTACTGAATCGTTGAAATGAAATCTAACTTATTCTATGTCATATGGTATTTTTTTCCTCTATTTTGATATAATTCCTATACTTGTATATTAATTTTATTTCTCTCAGTAAAGTTTTAAAGGAAAAAGTAGCTCCTGGGGCAAATAATGACAATTTTTAGTTGGGTAAATAATGACAAGTCAAAAAGCTTTTTTAATATTTGAATATGATTTAATCTAATTTATTTGAGATAATGTGAGATTAGTTA
>NW_012035651.1:0-1517 GCF_000956235.1 Wasmannia auropunctata | reverse complement strand
CTGTAGGTTGTCTTAATAATAAAAGGTCTAATCTCTGTTCTGTAATTCTTGTGAGTATTACCCTTTCTCCTTCTTCTTCCTGACCCCTTTTCAAACTATATTTTTGACCAACTTTATACATAGCAAGCACTTTATAAGGATTATCACTAGCATAAAATGTACCATGTAGTATAGAACGGAACTTATCCTCACTATTAACATTTATTGCATCCATAAGCGGCATCAATGCTCCAGAGATCTCTTGAAATAGTTCTCTATGCTGACCTACATTTTTCCAGCCATCATTCATAACCCTTCCCGAAATACCATGTACATTTTCAGTATTAGGCACTTGTACAAGATCACCATCAAGAAAATTATTTGCATTATTATTTTGATAATTGGGATATAAACCAAGGTCATTTGGTAGATCAATATCTAGCCCAAGTTGGTCATTAAGTGTGCATGAAACTTCCCATACATGAATATTATTCCTATTAATATTAAGATCTTGCAAGTTGATGGCTCCTTGTTGTTGCGCATCGTGAGCTCTAATATGAAATATAACTATATCAGAACCTTCAGCATGAAAGACCATAGTTAAACGTCTTAAATTCTCATCGTTATATCTAAATACATACTTTGCTACAGGTAATTCCCCTCCCCCTGCGAGTTGTAAATGATGCCTATCAAAAGCACTACTCCCAAAAGCAAAGCCAGTTATGCAATCAAATATTCTATTATAATTCTCTGCATTTCTTGGTATTTCATTAGGAAGATGTTGAAGCAAGAAATCTCTAATATTTTCTCTAATTCCTTCATTCTCCAAACACTCAAACAATCTTTGTACTAAAGGAAATCTATCCTGTTGAAGCCCTACCGTATCAACCCTAAAAGGAATTCGATTTAAATCAAAATTTAATCCAACACAAACAGTATGCTCTGATGTGGTATGAATAGGTATAAATGAAGAAACATATAATCTTTTAGCGTGACTTCTGGCGCGGTTTAATGCGATATTGGACGGTGCCCTTGTAGCAAGATTAACAACAATAGGAACATTTTCTCTTTCTGCTTGGTGACGTACAAGAAAAGCAACATGTGAGTTTCTAGGAGATAAGTCAAGATCGATGCCTATTGTGTAGCGATGACTAAAATTTGCTAAAAAACCTAATAAAAACCCGTGACTCTCAAATTTTTGATTGCGATTTTCAGTATTATATTCCAGTTCCTGCCTATAATTATGATAGATGCGAGCTATGTATGGGACAATTTCTTCGTGCATTCTATCTCTTACATCTAGTTCTTCGTTACTCGCCAGCATTTCTATAAAACCGTCAATTCTTTGTTGACCTGGTGCAATTTGCACAAAATTGACCAACTCACCAAGTCGTGTGAGCTGATTTCGATTGAGTTGTCTTCCTTTTATTTCCTGAATTGTCAATCCGTGATCTCCTAAGAGTTGTCTAAGAAGACTAATCTCAGATGCTGAATACTTGGCAAATTTATCTCTATCTCTAAAATCCTTTTCACGAATC
>NW_012035650.1:0-433 GCF_000956235.1 Wasmannia auropunctata | reverse complement strand
ACGAGTCAAGCATATAACATGCGGCTTTGGCAATAAAAATATATAAAAAACGGGCGCGCCAAGTATGCTGCTGTTCGAGATTTCTTCCCATCTTTGATTTTTCTGTCACGTAATTTGCTACTTGTTCGATGCATAATCCCTTTTTAATTTTTTTTTACAATATTGATTATTCTAATCAATGTACTTGGAATAACATTTTGATTTCACTTCTTTTTCATGTCATTATTTTGGCTTTTTCTGTTTCCACTATTGCGTTTTTTAAGTTACGTTTTTTTTTGGTTTCCACTATTATATTCTTTTAATATAATTACAATAGATATACTTGGAATAATTTTGATTTCACTTTTTTTATGGTATTATATTTTTGGTTTTTAAAATTGAATTTTTTAAAAATATTATTAACAAAATGAATTTGCGTGATCGTATTATATAT
>NW_012035649.1:0-778 GCF_000956235.1 Wasmannia auropunctata | reverse complement strand
TTTTCCCACCCTTTTTGTAAGAATCTCGGAATCCTCTCTCCCTCACCGCTCTATATTAATTGTAAGTGGAGGTAATGATATTAATATAAATAATAAATAAGGATACAAGTTTCAGTATTAAGTATTGTTTTGGCCACTTTTGGCTATCAAATTTTCATATTGATGATAAAATAAACTACTCCAAATATATTTAAATATATGTCATAAATTATAAACAATAATATATTACATGTAATAATATTTTTTTCTTTATTAAGTAATAAGTTTGCATGAATGCAATTGCATTTCTTGCCATCACACTTTAATGACATTGACATTACATATATATGTTCTCCACGAGTTTCTATAAATTTATACATCGATTATTTTCATTGAAGATGACCAAAGAAGTAAACAGAAACATCTGAATGAATAATTATATGTAAGATTTTACTATTTGACAATTTGCCTATTAATTTTGCGGTTCCTATTGCCCATTCACTTTTTGTGTTTATTTTAATTGCAGTAGGCAGGTACTCCCCACATATAAGCATCTTTAACAATAAGACGTCTTATGTCCCAATTTTAAATATACATACTTTAAGGATTCGTGATATCATACATTAGCATTCTAAAAAAAAATTATTGAAAATGTAAAAAAATTTCTTTGTCAATTAGCAAATTTTATTACAAATTTTTATCGTGAAAGTTTAAACGTCCAACAAAGAAGAAAATAAGTTTAAAATATACGTGTGCATGTGTGTGTGTCAAACCGATGGTTATTAAAAATCAATTTATT
>NW_012035648.1:0-338 GCF_000956235.1 Wasmannia auropunctata | reverse complement strand
TAGAAAAGGGAGAATAGCTATAAGGAAGGTATGGGGATTAGGAGAAAGAATGTTTGGAAATGATTTAGTTAGAAGATGGATGTTATTTAAATACTTGGTACAGAGTGTCATGTCATATGGGGTGGAAGTATGGGGTTGGGAGGAAAAGGAGGAACTGGAGAGAATTATGCTGGATTACGTGAGATAGGTCTTTAGGTTAAACTTCTGCACCCCAAGATATATAATTATGAGGGAACTAAGCATGGAAAAGTTGAGACTAAGCTGGGGTCTGAGGGCGGTGATATATAAAGAAAAAATCAGAGAAAGAGACAAAGACAGTTTAGTGTGGAATTGTTGGT
>NW_012035647.1:0-660 GCF_000956235.1 Wasmannia auropunctata | reverse complement strand
GATGTATGCGATGTTTGCTGACTTGAAAGCCGCATTCGATAATGTAAATAGAAGAATATTATGGGATACTTTAAGAAGAAAGGGGCTAGGAGAGGGGATAATAGGAAGAATAGAAAAAATATATGAAGAGACGGAGGTGGTAATTAAGACGAGGCAAGGATATTCAGAAAGTTTTTGGACGATGAAAGAAGTGCGGCAGGGATGTGTGATGAGTCCACTTCTGTTGAACTTGTATATTGCGGAATTAGAAGAGAAATTAAGGGGAAGAGGGATAGGTGGGGTAGGAATAGGCAGCATGAGGGTATGGAGTATGGCATACGCGGATGACATGGTTTTATTAGCAAAAAACAGAGAGGCATTGTTAGATATGATGGATACATTTAGAAGATTTTTAAATAAGAGAAAATTGATATTGTGTGCGGAGAAAACAAAGGTGTTGGTATTTAATAGGAAAAGAAAGGAAGGTAAAGAAAATTAAAAATGGGGAAAGGAAATAATCGAGGAGATACAAGAATTCAAATACTTAGGCTTTATATTCAATAGGAAAGGAGACTATAAGGATCACATAAAGGAATTGAGTAGAAAAGGGAGAATAGCTATAAGGAAGGTATGGGGATTAGGAGAAAGAATGTTTGGAAATGATTTAGTTAGAAGATGGAT
>NW_012035646.1:0-451 GCF_000956235.1 Wasmannia auropunctata | reverse complement strand
TTATAATACCGATGAATCAATCTTATGATTAGCCATTTGCGAGTGCAATCGGACTCGTAATATCGGTCGCGCTTTTTTGACAATCTAGGACTCTAGAGTGAATTAATACTTTGGTGGTAACTAAACCTATAAGAGTAATATAATGTAGTAAGTCGTAAACAGTAAGAAATCGAGCAATCATAAAGTCTGTTCGTTTTAGCTGACCGGATTATCCCGGGTATGAACTGGCTGCAGTTGGTGGCTAGTTCAGAGTTGTCTTCTACCAATGTAGAAAGTGCAGCTAGTGCAGCCAGTTCATACCCGGAACAACTCGAACCAGCTAAAACGAATAGGCCTATAGTTAATTATTCTCCTTATATTTGTCTGTGATTGATCAATTCTTACGGTTTACGACTTACTACATTATATTACTCTCATTGGTCTAGTTTCCATAGATCGGAAGAGCACACGT
>NW_012035645.1:0-716 GCF_000956235.1 Wasmannia auropunctata | reverse complement strand
TTATTACCTATTACTCGTGAAAAGTCGCAAATGCCAGCATTATTGACCATAATATCCACACCACCTAACGTCTCGACTTGCGAGAATGCTGCATCGATCTCGTCCTCGCGATTTATATCGCAGCATATAGTATGCAACGTGCCCAAGGTTCGGGAATCTTCCTGCTTACATTCCGCATTGAGTTTTTCTAATCTTTCTTTCCGGACATCCAGAGCAGCCACGTTCACTCCGTTTCGCAGAAGAGCACGTGTAATTGCCTCGCCGATGCCGGATCCAGCGCCAGTAACGACTGCGATTTTACCACGCCAACGAAGCATAATTGTCTGTCTGCAAGTACAACCTAGCTCGCGATTGGCACTAATAATTACTAAGCCGAAAAATCAATCTTGTAAAAGGCATATTCATAAGCATTCACAATCGTAGCAACAATAAATTCAATAATGAATTTGTGTAATTGCCATTTTTCGATTAACAGTGCTAAAGTATATATACTTACTTGCGTATCTTCTATTTTTAACCGTCAACAGAACTGGTATGAAATGCACAGTGGAAATTGCTATATTCCGGGATAAATTTGTGATAAGAATAAAAAAAATGTCTGATGTACCAGATTAAATATCAGACACTCTACAGATACAGACCTATCGACTGCCAACGGCAAATTGAAATTGCTAACTTACAGAACATAAAGACGCGTACAGACTTGTTGCGTAATC
>NW_012035644.1:0-433 GCF_000956235.1 Wasmannia auropunctata | reverse complement strand
AAGTGTCGAATCATGTACCCACCATCGAAATTGACTCGTGCAATTGTTGAACCGATAATCCTGTCGATAGTACCAGGAATGCATTTTCCATTGGACAGCTTGAAGAAAACTGGTTGCCCTGAAACAAAAAGACGCGGCCTAGCGCCGTGATGAGCGTCAAATTGTCGTTTCATCTCCTCCTGACGACGAGTTAGAATGGCCGTTGTATGAGGCGAAGGACGAAAAAACGCAAAATCTAGTGGTGTTCTAAAGACACGTCCAAAAAAGATCTCTGCAGGAGATTTCTTATCAGGTGCAGCATCACATGGCGTATAATTATATGTATACACAAAACGGTTAAGTTCTTCTTCTAATGGTGAAGTTGAATCTACACACATAGAATGTTTCATCGTGCCCACCATTCTCTCAGCTTGTCCGTTTGATTGAGGATGAC
>NW_012035643.1:0-692 GCF_000956235.1 Wasmannia auropunctata | reverse complement strand
TTTTAAACATTAACTCAGCTTTTTAAAATATGTCAAGGAATACGGTCATATCAGATCGAATGCCGTCGTTAATCAACAAAAACAAACGCTCATCGTACACACACACGCCGAACAGTGTGTCTCAAAAGAACGAGCATCGAACGTATCGAATTAATACGTATATATCTCAACATTTCTCTCTTTCTTCCAAGGAAGATCTCAACATTTCTCTTCCTTGGAAGACGTCATCGGTAGCGACGTGTTCCCTTCTTATAATCCACACGCGGTTGCCGTAGAAGTCTCTCGGAATGACGAATAGCCACCTTAGGAACTGGCTCATTCACGACAGGTGGAAGATGGTGCACACCGGAATCCGTTGTAGGTTGAACAGACGTTGCAGACTCAGACGCATTTTCCGACGTCGCAGAATCTTCACTTGTAGATGCAGAAATTCGTGCGTCTTCCGGAACAGAAGGAACAGTTCGCCTCGTGGTAAGATGTTCAGTTGAAGATAGGCACTCTTCATTGTTAGGTAGTTTGGGAAGCGAAGCCATCCGGTTCTAAATTTGATTGAAATGTCGAATCATGTACCCACCATCGAAACTGACTCGTGCAATTGTTGAACCGATAATCCTGTCGATAGTACCAGGAATGCATTTTCCATTGGACAGCTTGAAGAAAACTGGTTGCCCTGAAACAAAAAGACGCGGCCT
>NW_012035642.1:0-629 GCF_000956235.1 Wasmannia auropunctata | reverse complement strand
CGTGTGCGTGTGCGTGTGCGCGTGCGCGTGCGCGTGCGCGTGCGCGTGCGTGTGCGTCGTGTGTGTGTGTGTGTGTGTGTGTGTGTGTGTGTGTGTGGGTGAGTGGGTGATTGAGTGTGTGTGCGTGCGTGTGTGTGTGTGGAGGGGGAGTGGATGTGAATGTGTGTGTGTATCGGTGGATGGGTAGACGTTAAATTAATAATTGTATAATTTTGAATTTTGAAGGTTTAAAGTTTAAAGTATCGAAGTTTCGAAGCTTCGAATTTCGAAGATTTCAATGCCGATCTTTCGAAACCTTCGAAGCTCGAAGGCTTCGACCTTCGAACTTCGAATCTTCGAAGGTTCGAAGTTCGAATGTCGAAGCCTTCGAAGGAAATCACCAGCCCTACTACCTACAGCAGCAGCAGCGAGGGAGTAGCTGGGCGAGTTGAGCGGAGAGAGTGAGACAACGCGTGTGAATTATCGCGGACTCGAGAGCGGATCAACGTTTTCGATTTAGCACGATGGATGGCGAGCTTCGGCATACAAGTACAAAAATCAGATTGCATTTGATTTTCTGGTTTTTGTCCTTATGCGCGAAAGCCTCATCTTCTGCGTCACATGGGAACGACAACCGGTTTGGACGACAG
>NW_012035641.1:0-1636 GCF_000956235.1 Wasmannia auropunctata | reverse complement strand
GTAAAATAACAGTGAAAAATTATAATGTTTCACTTTCCTACAGCAAATGTAAATAGACTTACTATGTCGGAAGCGACTGCACAAGCTTTCGTTTTCTGCTTGGCTGGTTTTGAAACTTCTGCAACGACAGCAACATTTTGTTTATACGAATTAGCTTGTCATCAACACTTACAGGACAAAGTTTACAAGGAAATTGACGAAGTATTAAAAAAACATGGTGAAATGTCCTACAATGCTATAAATGAAATGACATATTTTCATAAAGTAATAAATGGTAATTACAGTATACATTTTCTCTTTGTACTAAAGGAAATATAATTTTTAATAAAGTAGGAATATCGAAAAGGTCTATATAAAAATATTCACTTGTTTACTTATGTTTAAGTAAAAATATTTGATAATTAATCAAAATGATAAATACATTTTAGAGAATATACATATTTGTAGGTAATAAATAAATAAATGGCCTGTTCCGAAAGTAATAATATTGATTCTTTTAAACTTATATTGACAGCACAAATACTTAATTATTATTAAGTTTAGTTTATGTTAAGTACATTGAGCTTATACGCGTTTTTATTTGTTCGTTATGTGAGAAGTAACTGCAAAACGAGTAACAGTGTGTTTTGGAAGTATCACGAAAATGGAACAGAAAAATATTAAACAATATTAAGTCATTTTTCAAATTTTGTGTTAAATTCAATAAAAGTTCCACAAAAATATTTAAAGAATTAAGAAAAACTAAATCGTAGTGGCGATTGTGGCGCGAGAGCCGCGCGTCGGCTTTCTGTGTCAAAGATCGAGGATTAAACCTACTGAAATTGTTTAAGGACAATATAACTCTAAATCGATTTTGATCGATTTGGAAGCGATTGCTATCTCTCAAAGGGCAAAGGTAAACCAAGAATAACTATATACCTAAGGAAGTCTTGTTTACAATAATCCGTCCGAAACCGAGGTAAAACTGTAGATCTTATATATGTATAACTGCGAATTCGATTTATGCAAAAGAGATTGCTTACGCGCTGACAAGTGTGAAGAAGAAATGAAGACAAAGCATTATTTTATCCACAATGGTTTTATCCTTATTCCTTTTGTAAATTTCTTATGCCAACAGAAATCTTGTGCATGCAATAAGGCTTGATTACGGGATAAGATTTATTGGTCTCTACAAGCCTTTCTTAACTTTTCAAATGTTTATTTTACTTATATTGTTTGACACAAAATTTGATGGCGTTATTTAATAATAATCTCCTGCTTTATTATCATAACGCTCACAAAAACACATTGTTAATTAATAGTTTTGCAATTTCTTCTCATACAACTAACAAACACAAACGCGCATAATCTCAATATGTTTAGAACGAATCAAACTTTTTCAGTTATTTTTATACTCTTTACTGCCAACATAAGTTTTGAAAATCATTCTTAATTATTACTTTCGAAATACATTACGTATAAATACATATAGAAGTATATAAGACATAAAAAGTATCTAATTGTAAGTATATTATTTTGGAATATTTTTATATCTTCTTATTTATTATAGAAACTATGAGGAAATATCCACCTGTACCTGTCTTGAATCGCATCTGTACTAAGAATATAGATCTTCCAACAACGAATATTCACGTGC
>NW_012035640.1:0-323 GCF_000956235.1 Wasmannia auropunctata | reverse complement strand
TATGTCTTTAAATATGGCAATTAATATATGCACAATATGCCTTAGAATATATGTAATACCTACATTTATAGTGATTTAGATATTCAAGCAATGACCGTAAATAAATTAGATAAATATAACATCATTTATCCGTAGATAAATATAACATCAATTCTTTAAAGAATACGTGCAATAACAGTGAAAAATTATAATGTTTCATTTCCCTACAGCAAATGTAAATAGACTTACTATGTCGGAAGCGACTGCACAAGCTTTCGTTTTCTGCTTGGCTGGTTTTGAAACTTCTGCAACGACAGCAACATTTTGTTTATACGAATTAGCTT
>NW_012035639.1:0-309 GCF_000956235.1 Wasmannia auropunctata | reverse complement strand
TTTTCGATGTCGATAGATTGAAGATAATCTCAATCGCGCATATACATATATTAGACCTATTAGGACTTATTAAAAATAAATTAATCAAAAACATGTTTCCGTACTTCTTTCGCAATTTTTCATTATACTTATTTTCTGTATATCACATCACGAGTTATATTTTCTATTATATACATATATCACAAGTTTATAACACGGTTGACACGGCTTTTTCGGCTTTGCTGCTCGTTCGCTTTTGCTGTTCATTTGGTTGAACTTCAAAAAGATGCTGCAAAATGTATTTTGCGCCGGAAGTGCGTCATCTAAGTA
>NW_012035638.1:0-396 GCF_000956235.1 Wasmannia auropunctata | reverse complement strand
CCACCGCATTTGTTGCGCATGAAAAGGAATTTTGCAGCAACATATTGAAGTTTAATCTTAATTTATAATATAATATAAATATATAAGTATAAATATAAATAACAATATATTTATTGTATAATTGCATTTTAACGTATCTTATTATATTGACAATTACATAACCCCGTTCTGGCTCATAGCTTATTTTATTTATTAATAATCAATAATTTTTTAAATTACAATACAAGACCGCTTTATAAAAACCAAGTTTAAAAAATTATAATTGCGGTTTATCATTTACATTTTCGATGTCGATAGATTGAAGATGATCTCAATCGCGCATATACATATATTAGATCTATTAGGACTTATTAAAAATAAATTAATCAAAAATATGTTTCCGTACTTCTTTCGCAA
>NW_012035637.1:0-625 GCF_000956235.1 Wasmannia auropunctata | reverse complement strand
ATGCTCGGGTTGTAATCATTGATACACCGTTTTGAACAATACGATATCCTACACCAGTCTTGTCAATGATGCCAAATGTTACAAGAAATCTTCGATTTTCAGTTATTGTTAGTGGATCTCCCTTTACGCAATGACCGGCTGTGAGAACCCATTTATTATCTATGATCGTACCACTGCATTGGGATCGCTTGATATTCAAAAGTTGAGTTACTTCTGCCATGAATGGAAACTGTCCGATTTTTGCGTAATTTTCGCTTGCTATTTTAGTTGAGTTCATTGGTTTATCTGTCGTAGGAAGCATGTAACAAAAATGACAATATTATCGTCTTCATAAAAGTGTTGTGAATTATGCGCGATAGTCGTACGTAAAATTATATATATATTTTTAATACAAATTATTTCAAAATTATATTATTATTATTATCATTCAATTGTACAAATTAACGTAACAATTCCATCAAAAACCGAATATTTAGGCGCGAGATTTAATTCGAGGATTTGCGCTTGAATATTCGGTTTTGGATGGCATTGTTACGACATTTTACTTTTCTCTAACAAAAATTTTAACAATGTACAGATTTTATATTATTGTTTTCCGTTTAAATTTTTATGTTTAATTTATCGT
>NW_012035636.1:0-520 GCF_000956235.1 Wasmannia auropunctata | reverse complement strand
TATTATGTCTAGACATAATTTTAATTCATTTAATAGTGTATGGTAAGCCGTTTTATATGACAAGCCATTTTATTTTTAAATAACATAAAATAAATTTAACCTATTGTAAAATTCTTAAGAAATATTTGTTTAAAAGATATTACAATTCTTATTAATGAATTAAAAAAACCGTTGTTAAATTTAAAAAAATCCAAGTAACATTATCTTTATGTATATACATATAACCTGATTATAAAATTATTTCACAAATAATCTACTCGAAAAAACCTATTGTATCAAATTAAACAAATAAAATCTAAATTGTATTATCTCTAACGATATACATGATAAAACATGTATGCACATGCGGTATACGTGTATGTATACATGTTAATAAAAAAATAGACAATTTCTTTATTTTATATTTAGATTTATATATACATTTGAATGTATACGTACCTACATATATGCACACAATCTCAAACACAGAATCTAATTTTTATCATGTGACTCTGTTAACTGAACCTGAGTCAAATCAAAA
>NW_012035635.1:0-398 GCF_000956235.1 Wasmannia auropunctata | reverse complement strand
CGTGTGCTCTTCCGATCTTAGATATATAAAATATATATAAGGTTATACTTACCTGTATTATAGTTATATTACTCCTTGTTCTTTCTGCAGTTCTAAAAAAAAATATTACCCTAGTGGTATTATTTTAAATGTATAATACTATGGCAAGCCGTTTACTTTTTAATGATATAAAAGAAATTTAATCTATTGTAAAATTCTTAAAAAATGTTTGTCCAAAAGATATTCCGTTTCTTATTAATAAATTAAAATTATGTTGCAACATAATAATAATTCAACGAATTAAAATTATGTCGAATCATAATAGAAAATCGGAACTATTATTACGTCTAAACATAATTTTAATTCGACAAATTATTATTATGTCGCAACATAATTTTAATTTATCGAATTATTATTAT
>NW_012035634.1:0-578 GCF_000956235.1 Wasmannia auropunctata | reverse complement strand
CTAAAAAAATATTTTTTAATTTTTTATGTACAAAATGGCGGTCGCAATGACCTACTTGCGGAATCTCTTTTTTCTGTTCTTTCAAATCGGTGTACTGAATTTCAGGCACACGGTTTGACCTTGAACACAAAGAATTTTTGTTATCTGCATATTAAAGACTATGTAGAAATACGTAGAGGTTTTTTAAAATATTAATTTTTCTCGAAATGGCAGATATACATATTTACCAAAAGTTTGTATTTTTGTTAATACAAATTTTGCGTAAAATAGCTGCCATTTTAAGAAAAATCAATATTTGAAAAATCCTTACGTTCCTCTCTAGTTTTTAATATGTAGATAAGAAAAATTCTTTATGTTTTGTTCAAGAACAAACCGCGGTCTGCCTGGAATACTGTACACCGATAGAAAAAAAGAGATTCAGAAAGTATAGGCTACTATGCCGCCAATTTGGACATAAGAAAAATAAAAAAAATATTATATGGTTTTTAATATGTATGTACAATTAATAATATCCTCTAAGCAGATTTTGAAAGTAGTTATCCATTTAACTACAAAAAAATCCGAAACTAATTAAGATA
>NW_012035633.1:0-1005 GCF_000956235.1 Wasmannia auropunctata | reverse complement strand
ATCAAATTCAACTTTGAATGTTTTAACACGAATTTCAAGATTTACTTTCGATGCATATATTTCAGTTTTATTATTTTTAGTTTCTATTTTTAAATCTAGGGTCAATGTTCCTTCTGAGTTATCTGCGGAAAAAATAGTTTGATTATTTCAATAAAAGAATAACTAGAATTATAAATTTTTATATGTAAGTAAATAATTCTAAACTTTTGTCTCGTTTCAATGTAAGATAAACTGTTGTATATATGTCCTATAGAAATGTGAATCGGTCCCTTATTAACAAGTGAAACCAATACACGTACGTCGAGATCATACTTGGAGTGCACATCAATATGTTTTTGCACGACATCAATTTCGAAGTGAAGTCTATCGAAGGATATATTAATAGACTTTACTTCGAAATTGCAAAATCCTGTTACTTTTACATCTTCAAGATTTAATTTAAAATTATCTGTGTTGTAAACAACTATTTTGTCAATAATTAGTGGCTCGCTAGGAGGAATGTCAAATTCCGGCATTCCTGTACAAATCCTACCTTTGCAATGTCGGCGCTGTTCACAAAGCATTCATTATAATTGGGGTCTTTCCGGCCACACACATGAATGTAGGATGCTATGAAAAGTGTAATACAAATCATCTGTTTAATTTAAAACTTAATATTATGTTGGTTAAGATATATAAAATGAGTTGGAATAGAACAATTATTTCAAGATAAAAAGAGTATCTTTTGTAATGTAATAAATGCGTAAATACAATTTGTTCCTAATATTTTTTATAAACTATTTTAATAGTTAAAGAAGTTGTTATTCAGGGATTATATCATCCCTGAGGTCTTAAAATGATACCTAAGTTTGGAATTTTTTGTCGGAAAATAGATAACTTTATTTAAAAGCTATTTAAAGGACATTGTTGTATATATAATAAACTAAAAAAATATTTTTTAATTTTTTATGTACAAAATGGCGGCGCAATGACCTACTTGCGGAATCTCTTTTTTCTGTACTTTCA
>NW_012035632.1:0-426 GCF_000956235.1 Wasmannia auropunctata | reverse complement strand
TGTGCTCTTCCGATCTATAAAAAATTTCCAGAATTCTAGATAATTTACAGTTTGTCGGGAAACACTTGCTCCATTCTGTTGTAGGTAATTTTGTTAACAACTGACATAATTATTTCGGAGAACTTCTTTTCCATTATTGGTTTAAGTAAATTGATAAACTCCTGTTGCACGTTATTATTTATGACTTGTTTAATAGCTTCATGAAATTGAAACAAGTCTTTATTGCTGTTATCAAATTCAACTTTAAATGTTTTAACACGAATTTCAAGGTTTACTTTTGATGCATATATTTCAGTTTTATTATTTTTAGTTTCTATTTTTAAATCTAGGGTCAATGTTCCTTCTGAGTTATCTGCGGAAAAAATAGTTTGATTATTTCAATAAAAGAATAACTAGAATTATAAATTTTTATATGTAAGTAAATAA
>NW_012035631.1:0-356 GCF_000956235.1 Wasmannia auropunctata | reverse complement strand
TAGGCTTGTAATTACGTGCTTTTTTTTGTCCTGTAATATATATTCTCTCTTATGTATATTACAAAATCTAAATATGTTTTATCCCTAATTACATATATAATCGTGAAAATTATATTAATATCATTGATAACAAAATAATGATAAACATTTTTTACAGAATAAGCTCAAAGTAAAAATAAAATGACAAATCTGCTTATTTTCGTGTAATTTAGAAAAAAACTGAGTTTAATTTTGACAGTGATTAATCGTAAATAATTGTTATCAATAAATGGCGCCAAGCTATGATTCCATAAAAATTACGTGCACTAAAAAATATTAATACGGAGAATAAAGAAGGAGATCGGAAGAGCACACGT
>NW_012035630.1:0-331 GCF_000956235.1 Wasmannia auropunctata | reverse complement strand
AGAAATCATATTGAGTATTTTTAAAAATTGTCGCTTATTTGTTACAACACTAACATAGCTCAAAAGTCATCATTTTTTAATTGCTTGTAGAAAAAGAACGGAAATATTAAGGAAAAAAAGAAACATACTTCCAAAGAACATAGTTTTATTTCTCTGGAATCACTTATTACAAAATTATATTTCAAATTTAATACTACAAAATTTCAATATCTTGAACAGTTTTAGGCTTGTAATTACGTGCTTTTTTTTGTCCTGTAATATATATTCTCTCTTATGTATATTACAAAATCTAAATATGTTTTATCCCTAATTACATATATAATCGTGAAAA
>NW_012035629.1:0-683 GCF_000956235.1 Wasmannia auropunctata | reverse complement strand
ATTAAATGTGAAAATGAAGATGATCAGATTCAAAGGGGAAAAGGAAGATTGAATAGTGCAAGTTGATGGTGAAAAGGTAGGAAAATAAAGTAGATGAATTTAAATATCTGGGATACGTGATGCAAAGAAATGGAAGGCAGAAGACACACGTAAAAGATAGGGTAGCGAAAGCAATAAGTATAACGGAACAAGTGCAGGAGATTGGTAAAAAGAGATTTGGAAAAGACTGGAAAAGAAAGATTTGACTGTTTGACAAGGTGATATGGGCAGTATTAAGCTATGGGGTGGAGATATAAGGATGAAAGGAAAAAGAGGAGGTAGAAAGGTTACATGAAAGATACATGAGAAGGATGCTAGAAGTAGAAGGGAGGATACCAGGGTGTTTAGTGACGGGGGTGGTACAGAGGGAATTAATAAGGAATAGGGCAAGTGGAAGGGCGGGGGGATTCGAAAGGAGATTGGAGGAAGGTAGGGGAAGCGTAATTGCACAGACGTGCTTAAGAGATGCGAACGAAAGAGCAGAGAGGGAAAAGAAACTAGCAGGTTAGGAAACAAAATGAAATCAGTTCTTTAAGGACAGAGGAATGAAGCCGCATGAATAGAAAAAACAAAGAAAGTTGGGAGGGATGGGTTTTGAAAAATTGGAGGAATGGGATAGAGTGAGGCAAATGAATAAAAGATAG
>NW_012035628.1:0-550 GCF_000956235.1 Wasmannia auropunctata | reverse complement strand
CGAAAAATTAATCCACGTTCGTTAATTTTTTATTTTCATATGTTAATGTGGTTAAATTCTCTTGTACCATTTTAAATATACCAAAAATAAGGGGTTTTCGAGTTTTTTTATTTATTCCGTGTTAACCGAGTTTTCGCTTATCCAAGGTACCCCTTCCCCACATTACCTCGGATAAACGAGGTTTTACTGTAGCTTTATTTGTAAACTTGCAAGCCGCGTTAGATTCGGTGGATAGGAGGATGATAATAGAGGCTATGAGGGTGCTATGAGGGAGAGAGAGATTTACAGAGAGAGTGTAGGAGATGAGGAGTAGGGTGAAGATAGGATAGGAGGTAGGAAGAGGATTTTGGACAGCGAGGGAAAGACAACAGTGTCCCCTAAACCCGCTATTGTTTAATTTTGTAATAGCAGATTTGGAAAAGAAAATGGAAAACAAGGGAGTATGAAGAGTATGATTGAGAGGAAAGATACATGAAGTTGGAAAGATACATGGATCGGAGGTGGTTAGAATTAAATGTGAAAATGAAGATGATCAGATTCAAAGGGGAAA
>NW_012035627.1:0-963 GCF_000956235.1 Wasmannia auropunctata | reverse complement strand
TTTTTATTGCGTTTTTCCATCGCAACTAATATTTTGTAAATTCGTCTGTTTACCTAACCTATGTGCACAAAATTTCATTAAAATCATAACTTGAGACTTTTGTTATAAATATAATTGTATATTTATACGTATCGGTTGAAAAATGTTTTTTCATTTATGACAGAACATAAATTTCCACACTACCTTGCGATATATAGCACGGTTTGTTTATAGTGGTTTTTCCAATAGACCTAATACATTCTCATTTTTTAATACATGAGTTATTCAAAATATTGTCCTCCCTCTTGAATTTGAATAGCTTTTAGGATATTAATATTTAAATTAACATTTTTATCTTGAATAATTTTTGAGACATTATACTTGAAATATTTTTGTTATTACGAATGGGTTTTTGGGTGTTAATTTTACTGTGGATCCAATTCTCAATATAATTCGGTTTATTGGAACGGTTTTACAAGACCGGTGGTGTTGCACATCGCAAAGCTAACGAGAAAACTAAAAACAGTATGTGTGCATTAAACATGGCGCTGATGCCTATTTTTGTCGTATAGAAAAATCCTGCCATCTGGGTTAGAGTAATATAACAAGTGGGAGAATATTCATGAAAACAGAACGAAAACTACAACCTGACTAAGTTTCTTTTAATTTTAACTATCTTAACACTCCCACTTTAAAATAAAAATAAATTTTTTTCTTCTTAGTCTCCCTTGCAAAGGGGCTCAATCTCCTTCATGTCCTTCACGTTCAACGTATCTCTCTGTAGCTCAAATATGTTTCTGACTAGTGGTTTTGTCAAAATGTCTGCTTGTTGATCCTTTGATGCTACATGTTCTAGAAGAAACTCATCTGCACTGTACTTATCTCTGATGAAATGGTAGCGGACATCAATGTGTTTTGTTCTTTTGTGGAATTCCGCATTCTTTATGAGTTTCAGTGCACTTTGATTGTCGATGTACAGAGTCG
>NW_012035626.1:0-977 GCF_000956235.1 Wasmannia auropunctata | reverse complement strand
TTCTAACAAAGAAACTCTAGAAGACTCGGAGACTTGCTTATAATTTCGTAAAAAGCAAATACAAATTTTTAAAAAAGAAATCTCTCACTTGAAAGTCTCGAGGGCGCGCATATAATTTCGTAAGGAGCAAATACAAATTTCTAAAAAAGAAATCTTTCACCTAAAAGCCTCGGAGACTTGCACATAATTTTGTAAAAAGGAAACATAAATTTCTGAAAGAGAAATCTCTGACTTAGAAGTTTCATTTGCGCACATATAATTTTGTAAAGAGCAAATACAAATTTCAAGAAAAGAAATGTCCAGTAAATCGCTTGCAATACTTCGGGAGGTGATTCGGGAAGAAAGAAAAAGAAAGAAAGAAAAAGAAAGAAAGAAAAAGAAAGAAAAAAGTTATACATATAAACATAGGTCCGGAAATAAGCCGTTTCCGAGTTATAACCAGTTTTATGTTAAAAAAATTGTCATTTATTTTCCATATTCATAAGTGTTGGAAATAAATGTTCCTAGCCGTAGTATCTTTTCGATTATGATGTCACAACATAGATAACTCTGTTTTACGGGCCCCCTGTTGAGGCGCCGTGTCCCGCTCTTCTACATCTTTCATTGGGTCTTGCCCACTAACTGTATCTATCGCTAAAGTTTCGTTTTTGCCCTGTGTGCATCTTTGTATAACGTATAATATATAATCTCATATTAAACTTCACATTGTCGTCTGCATATAAATTAATCCTCCTCCATCAGATTATGAGACTTAGTCTGCGCTAATCAATAAAACGATCAGACGTGTGATATTGTGAGGCTGAGGTTAGGAGGAGTGACAACGATAGACGGTAGGCAAGAGAAAAGCAAAAATGGCTACTGAAAATTCATTGCATATGAGAGAGATTCGAGTCACTAAGCTCACGAAAGCAACGTATGGTCGTTGGAGAATCGAAGTCCGTGATGTTCTGGAACTGTCTCTTATACACATCTCTGAG
>NW_012035625.1:0-401 GCF_000956235.1 Wasmannia auropunctata | reverse complement strand
TCTGACTTAGAAGTCTTGTTGGCGCGCTTATAATTTCGTAAAAAGCAAATACAAATTTCTAACAAAGAAACTTTAGAAGACTCGGAGACTTGCTTATAATTTCGTAAAAAGCAAATACAAATTTTTAAAAAAGAAATCTCACACTTGAAAGTCTCGAGGGCACGCATATAATTTCGTAAAGAGCAAATACAAATTTTTAAAAAAGAAATCTCTCACTTAGAAGTCTCATTTGCGCGCATATAATTTCGTAAATAGCAAATACAAATTTCTAACAAAGAAACTCTAGAAGACTCGGAGACTTGCTCATAATTTCGTAAAAAGCAAATACAAATTTTAAAAAAAGAAATCTCTCACTTGACAGTCTCGAGGGCGCGCATATAATTTCGTAAAGAGCAAATACA
>NW_012035624.1:0-602 GCF_000956235.1 Wasmannia auropunctata | reverse complement strand
CTTAAAGACGCTTTCGATCGATTTTTAATCTATCTTTTCTTCCACCCATTATCTTTTGAAAAATAAAAACATGTTACGTCTCGAAAAAAATTGCATAATTTGACGCACTCTACGGGACGGAATGAATTTTTTTCCGTAAATGTCAATCATAGAGTAACCATCGTAAAGTTTGCACTTTTTCCTACAAAGGGTATAGCGGGTTAAGGAGGTGATTTCGGACCTCGCGCGTAATCGATCGTTATAGTGGGCAAAATGTCTATCCTGACAAAAGAAAATTTTGTGCCAAGTTTCATTTCAAGAGACCCACACAATTTCGAAATATCACAAGAAATGTGATTTTTTTTTATATTTTTTTTCTCCGCCGAATTTGAATTAATCTTTACAAAAAAATTCATGATTACAAAGGCTATCTATATACATAAGTTTGAATTTTGTTGGCGTTCTGTGCTGAAAATTCTGTTTTTATAAAAATCCAGAATTTAATATATGTCAACCGAATACATTTAAGGCTGAAAAATAAGAAAAAAACCGATTTTTATTTTTTTCGCCACGTTCCACCAAACAAAAAAATCTGAAAAAATATCGAATATAATATGGCATAA
>NW_012035623.1:3362-4194 GCF_000956235.1 Wasmannia auropunctata | reverse complement strand
ATGTGTATAAGAGACTTAAATAATGCTTGAGATTTTAGTTCTAAAAGTATATATATAAATATGTTCCAAAAATATGTTCCAATATGTTCCAATATGTTAAAATATGTTCCAAAAGTATATATATAAAAGACAAATATACTTGAAAGTAAACAAAGTTACACGTAAAGGACATTGACCATGTTCCAATATACACTATATCAATACTGAAAATGTATGTGTAAACTATAGATTTCTAATATTGCTGATGTATATCGGACACGGTCTCCGCAGTCTTATGAGAATAAAAAAAAAGAATATAGATATAATGAAATTTTCCACATAAAATGAAATCTACATTCCATAATTCTTAACGATTAAATTCGTTATTGTTGTATTATCTTTGCACAGCTCTCTTTCTTATCATATATTATACCTACACAATAATAATATATCTAATGAAAATGACACTGTTAAGAATTACATAATTTATATCATAGTTTATATCATAGTTTTTTTAATGGCTTTATTATTATTAACTATTACTTAATTTTTTTAAGTAATTTTTTTACTGTGAAGAATATTCAAAAGCAAATTCGATCGCTTGCATTATTATATTAGGTTAATGTATACTAAAAGCTGCTATATACACAAAGTTATTGGAATAATGATAATAATTCTCAATTATTTTAATAAAACGTAAGCAACGTTAAAGTTAATATCATCAAAAATAAATTAGACATTTCATATAAAACCCGCGCAGTCTGAAAGAGATTAATTAATATCAAATATTTCACAGACAACGCGTTAAAGTAACTAGTACTAGAAGTAACAGCAAATTTAATATTAAATTTAT
>NW_012035623.1:0-1080 GCF_000956235.1 Wasmannia auropunctata | reverse complement strand
AATAAATATTTTTTCCAAAATGAGTTCAGAAAATGAAAAAAAAAACATTAAAAAAACATTAAAAAAACATTTAAAAAATATTGTGTGCTGATTGGAGAGGAAAATGATACAAAAGCCGTTATTTTTATTGATAAAACCATAATTAATTCTGTAACAGAATTTATTATGAAAATAAAAAATTATTGATATTTTCCGATGGAACTTTTGCAATGGTACCGAAAATAAAAAATGATAATTGTCAATTGTGGACAATTCTGATGAGACATAATGATAGAGTGAGCATAAAACAATTAATTAATTCATTAGTTTATTTATTAGTTACTTTATTTAATTGCAAAAGGCATTCGCTTTTGCAATTGCAATTGTGTTTTATTTTGTATATAAATATATGTGAATAAATTTGATTGCTTTCAAATTTTAGACATTTCCAATTGTCTACGCACTAATGGAAGGACGTAAAACAGAAAATTATATTGCTGTTTTAACACACGTTCTGAACGTAGTAATATCTGATTTTGAGAAAGCCAAACAGAAAGTTAAAAACGATTTTCCCTAACGCTAAAATCATTGGCTGCTTCTTCCATTACAGTCAGGTAATAGAAAGTTATATACATATAATAATAAACATGAAACGCACATGAATTTTAATCTTCTGTTGATTTCTTATTATAGGCGTTAGTAGACAATGCTAAAAAATGTGGCATGCTAAAAGAGGACTCGGAAAATAAAAATTCCAAATGGGAAGCATTAAAATTATTCATTTGTTTAGTTCTCTTGCTAGAGAAGCTAATAATAGAAGGCTTCGAATTAATTGTAAATATAATTCTTAAAAACTGCGACTTTCTAAAACAGCCATTTATTGAATATTTTGATAAGACATGGCTAAATGGTTTTAAGCCTGGTTCGTTTTGCATTTACCAACAAGAATACAGAACAAATAACGTGTCAGAAAGGCACAACCGTGAGCTGAAAGAAGATTTAAAAAAACATTCAAGTGTTGTTGAATTTTTAGGTATTTATATAATTATATAAACTCCCCATTGCTAATACTTTATAGAACATTGTTTTTAAAATTCAATT
>NW_012035622.1:0-369 GCF_000956235.1 Wasmannia auropunctata | reverse complement strand
TGTTTAATAATTTGCGACAAGTTTTGAAAGCTCATATAAAATATATAATAGATCTATATCTGTATTGGTTTCTATTTCGTTCCAAATTTTTTGCAGCTTTTCTTCTTTTTGTTTCAAAGTCTCCCTCTCTAATCTCGACCAGAATTTTGGGTGTTTAATAAAACTGTGTATATTTTTTTGGTGATCAGAAAGATAAGCTGTAAATAAAATTGAATTTTAAAAACAATATTCTATAAAGTATTAGCAATGGGGAGTTTATATAATTATATAAATACCTAAAAATTCAACAATACTTGAATGTTTTTTTAAATCTTCTTTCAGCTCACGGTTGTGCCTTTCTGACACGTTATTTGTTCGGTATTCTTGTTG
>NW_012035621.1:12590-13391 GCF_000956235.1 Wasmannia auropunctata | reverse complement strand
TTGTCTGGTAGCATTAATGTAATTTTTTATATGAATATAACGCGGATTAGCATGAAGACCTTGTTTGGCACATTACAATTATTTATTTTAAATTTTAATTCTCGGAGCCTGAATATATTGTTCAATTTAAAATAATTTTTGTAATATTTAATTGTAAGCGTGTTATAAGGGCTGAAGAAACGAAATATAATTCGTAAGCCAAATATGACTCTTATTTGTGCCCGTCGCGAGACGTCTGATCCTGCGGCCAATTTCTCAAAACCGACGAAGTCGACGACCGTTGTCGCAAAAATCTGACGTGGCCCAATAACGTTTCGGCACGTCATCGGCTCTTGTCCCTCGACCCGAGTGAAAGCGCAAACAATACAACATCACAAAATATTAATATCACATACATGTAAATGTTATTAATATCAACAATGTAAGCATGACGGAGCTGCACGACTCATTTAAACGCTCATCTATATCCCAATGGTCTACACTGCATTAAAGGTTTAATACCCTTTTTTTTTCCGAAACGGCTGCGGTGAAAAAATCGAGATTTGCGTGATTAATTACTGACTAAACAGGAAGTAATTTCTACGCAAATCCCATTCGATTGTGCTGAAGAGGCTGATTATTGACAGGTATTAAGTATTAAAGTGTCAAAGGTATCAAACCTTTGATATAGTGTATTAAATATTACAAAAATTATTTTAAGTATACCAATAATATATTCAGGCTCCAAGAAAAATAAAATAAATAAAATTTAAAATAAATAATTGTAATGGGCCAGAAGCCAAGGTCTTCATGCTAATCCGC
>NW_012035621.1:0-403 GCF_000956235.1 Wasmannia auropunctata | reverse complement strand
TTTTTCATAATACGAATATATAATATAATATTAATATAATATAATAATTTCTGGATTTAGATGGGTCGAAATAATGTATTTCCTAGTCATAATTTTTTATTGAATAACATTTATGATCCAATTTCACGAATAAACTTTTTTGGAATTTAATTAGATTGAAAAAAACTGCATTTTCTATCTAGAATTTTGAATTAACCATTATTCACAATTTACTTTTTAAAATTGAATTTTTTTGGATTGAATGGTATAGAAAATGTGCTTATGCAATTCCTATAAATGAATACAAAGGCATTGGGCATTGAAACGGATTCAGATTTTCAGAAGTACGCATTCGTAAACGTCGAAATGAATTTTTTTTTCAATCTATTTCATTCTCGTTTAGTGCGTTACGTGGACGCATCTA
>NW_012035620.1:0-668 GCF_000956235.1 Wasmannia auropunctata | reverse complement strand
AGACGCTCCCAAGTAAGAGCGATCGCTGGCTCGGCCGTCGAGCCTCGAGCGGTAGTGGGGGGTCAGTAGGCGTCGCCTTCGAGAACGGGCCAAAAAGAGCAACTAATTCCGAGCACTGTTTTAAAACAATTGGCTGTAGGGCAGTCCAAATCGCCCAACAAGTTTCGTTGACTATTTTATGAACAGTTGACTTGCCTATTCTAAATTCTGCATGTTTTAATTTAGCACTATCACCCTGTGATAAGTACCTATAATAATTATAAGATTACTTCAAAAAAGTGAAATATACACACACACACACACACACACACACATATCAGAATTGTTTGCAACTCATTATATTTAATATTCTTTAGTAGATAGCTTAATCATTTTACACTTATTCAAAATTTGTTTGAAACACTTACTTCACACTTATTTGAAGAATTTTACTACAACCAATTTATATAATAAAAGCAAAGTGTACTTCACAATATAACAAGTAAATTGCAAACAATTTTTATTAAAATTATGTATTATAATTACTGTAATAATAATAATAATAATTTTGTTATCTATCATTGTATCACATAGTATTAAATATACTATTAAAAAGACAGTATTGTAATGTATTAAATATCAATAGTCATAACAAAATATCATAATTTTATATATATATATATATATAT
>NW_012035619.1:0-968 GCF_000956235.1 Wasmannia auropunctata | reverse complement strand
TAAACTATATAATATGCACTACAGAAGTACATACGGATATTTCGATATGTTGAATACTTTTTTTTTATTTAACATTTCTTGACAAAATTTTTTGGCCGAAAATGACATTTTTTTTCCAATGTTCGCAATTTTTATAAAAATCTATATTTTAAAATATTCGTATGTACTTCTGTAGTGCATATTATATAGTTTTTAAAAAATTTTGGTTTTTTGCTCCAGGTTCAATCAAATGACAGATCCCCGCAACGCCGATTTGACAGTGGCTACAAAAACGACGTTTAATGAAATGGCTTCAGCGTCGTCATTTTATTAAAAAAATAAATGAAAAAAATATTTTTTACTTCTAAAGTCATGTATTATTAAAGCCTTAAAACGAATTTTGTATTACTTTTATTGTTTTCCTAAAAAAAATTCCCAAAGTTACCTATGATTTTTAGGCGCTTAAGGTGGTGTAACCCCTTAAATAATCTTTACAAAAATAGAATTTTTAAAAAAATATATTAGATGTTATGTAATAATTTTTATAACGATATATTTTCATAAAATTTATCATATAATTTAAATTTTAACAATAAATTTTTGCATCACCCGTGAGGTACTGTTATTAATTTTGCGTTTTTTTTTTAGTGTTTCCCCAGTAGGCGTATTCCACTAAAAAATAATGAATTAAATACATGGCTTAGCAAAAAATAAAATTTTGTAAAATATTATAAAAATTATTATGTAACACATATAATATGTTAAAACAAAAATTTAATGTTTGTCAAAAAAATTATTTAATAGAGAATTATTTAATAGAGATGTTTTAATGATAGTTTGGCGAAAACAATTTGGGCGCATTTTTTATGTGAGACGCTCCCAAGTAAGAGCGATCGGCGGCTCGGCCGTCGAGCCTCGAGCGGTAGTGGGGGGTCAGTAGGCGTCGCCTTCGAGAACGGGCCGAAAAGAGCAACTAATTCCGAGCACTG
>NW_012035618.1:0-1794 GCF_000956235.1 Wasmannia auropunctata | reverse complement strand
AGTAGAAAAGTAGAAGCCAATCAGTTGATAATTTAAATTGCACTTTATAGCTATCAAGTGCTAAACATGTTAGTACATAACTTAAGTAAGTCTTAAGGTGCCTTTACATGAGAGCGTCATGCGTCGAAATGCGCACAAGATTAATGCGCACCTTGACGTAGCTTCTTGACGCTTGAATCTGGATTCCAGATTTCAGCGTCAAGAAGCTGCGTCAATGTGATTACATGCAGTTAATTGTTCAGTCGTGCAAATAAGAAAATAATAAACGCTAACAAAATGGTAAGTAAAATAATTAACGTCATATAATTACATTGTAACTACGTTATCTAATATAAAGTACAATTTTTTACTGTCGGTTATGTACATTGGAACCTAACCTAACCTAATTGTTTACAGTATAGAATATAATGTAAAATATTTTTAATATTAAACGTACATAAAATATAATTGAGTATTTTATAAAAAAAATAAAGGGTTTATGATCAAAATTATTGTTTGGTTACAATTAGGTTAGATTCCATTGTACATAGACGACAGTAAAAATTTGTACTTTATATTAAATAATGTAGTTACAATGTAATTATATAACGTTAATTTTTTCATTGTATTAATGTTTATTATCTTATTTGCACGACTGAACAATTAACTGCATATAATCACATCTGACGCAGCTAATTCTTAACACTGGAATCTGGAAGTCCAGATTCAAGCATCAAGAAGCCGCATCAAGCTGCGCAATAATCTTCAGCGCATTTCGACGTTCGATGCTTGACACTCCCATGTAAAGGCACCTTTAAGCTGTTCAAAATTGACTAATCATAATGATTATTCTCTTCATATTCGACTGCGATTGATTCATTTCTTAAGGCTTAAGGTTTACTAAATCTATTGTGTTTCGGGACTTAAGAGTTCGGGAAAATTTACATGGAAGCAGAATAGCAGAGGGGTCAATTGTATATCTTAGAATAAAATAAAAATTACAAAAGTGAGTAAATTCACTAGAATATTTTTGTTAATGTTTAGTAAATTTGCTCATTTTTATAATTTTTAGCTCGTTTTAAGATACGCAATCAATTCCCTGCAGAATACGGAAAAGCAGAAACTAATTAGAAGTTGAACTTGGCTACCAAATACTAGGAAGTGTAGCACTTGGTAGATAAGTACAACTTCTGATTAATATCTACCTTTTCCGCGACAATGTGAATTTTCCCTAACTTTTGTATTAATATTGCTCTCACAGGAAAAGATACTAAAACAAATGATTATTTCAGCATAATTTGGTTATTGAAATAAATTTTCCATTTGAAATTGAATGTGTTCTGAATGTATAGTGTATTAAACCGGTATTTATTTAGTCGGTTCTCATATTTAAAACCATCTTAAGTACAGTCTTAGAACTCCTTTACACTGGACGTGGAAATGTTTGCCGCAAGATAAAATGCGACGCGGTAGCCAATAAACTAACAACTCCTAAAAAAGATGTATGTCCATTGGTTGTCACGTTGCATTTTGCCGCCTAGCAAGCATTTTCGCGTCCAGTATAGGAGTCCTTAAAATGTCGAATCAAAATGAACCAATCATACAGCCAAACATACAATTATCATTTTAAGGCGGGAGCACATGAAATGCACAACAAAGCATATAAGCATAGCATAAGTTCACTGGACCAATGAGCAGCTAGCATAAAGTCGCCATATTGATTTACATAAGATTCTCATTGGTCTAGCCTAGAGTCCTAGATTATCAGAGAAGCGCGACCGGCTTATGGCAGTATCTGTCTCTTATACACATCTC
>NW_012035617.1:0-337 GCF_000956235.1 Wasmannia auropunctata | reverse complement strand
CACCGTAATTAGAGAGCAGATAATTTTTCTTATTATAATATTTTCAAGAGTAAAATTACTAAATCTGGCTCTTTAATAGCTTTCATATTTTCGTAAGAAATAAGCTAAAAGAAGGCTTATGACAAAATATTACACTTCTAAAAAATAAAATGTGGTAAAATACAGATATTATCTGCACCATGAATGAAGTGCAAATGAAGTGTAAATGAGTTTGCCTGTCTCTCCTGCCAGCCCTTAACGACTGAGTTCCATAAAGCACATGATACGCATAATGTATTAATTATATCTTTGTTGTTTACCGAAAATAACATAAGAGCATGGAATTTGCTCCGTCTTA
>NW_012035616.1:0-402 GCF_000956235.1 Wasmannia auropunctata | reverse complement strand
TCTGTTTCAATCGTGAGTACAGATACCGTGCGCAAATATTTCCATTGAAACGGTTACAACCTTCGACCTTGGAATTAATAACCTATTGCAAGACGCCTGTTAAAGTTGTTGGTTTGTTACCTGTGACGGTTGCTTGGCGTGATAATCTGGTGAAATTAAATTTATACGTTACTAATGTTAAAAGAAAACCTCTTTTAGGTCGTGAATGGATACGACAATTACGTTTACAATTGTCCGATTCAATTAACGCGTTGAATGTTACACATGATCACACGAAAACTCGAATTTCGGAATTGTTACAGAATTACCGTAAAAAATTAGACCCTTTATCTACAAGTATTCGAGATATTCAAGCGAGTTTGACCTTGAAAGCAAATGCGAAACCCGTATTTTTAAAGGCAT
>NW_012035615.1:0-729 GCF_000956235.1 Wasmannia auropunctata | reverse complement strand
TTTCGTCTTCGGGTTGAAGAGTCATCGAGTACAGTCCAGATTATTGGAAACGAAGGATCTTGATTTCGCGAAAGCAGTACAGATCGCAACAGCTATGGAACTTTCTGAAAAGGATGTACAACAATTCCAATCAGGAACGGCTGTCGTAGACTATCTGAACAATAAAGTATCAAAAACAGGAAAGAAGCCTCAATGGAACAAGAGATTTGCTCCGAAGCTGACGAAAAAGAAGATTAAACCGATTAAAAATAAGGTCGATAAAGTACAATTTAATCCTTCTAACTTTAATGCAAATTCTAAGATATCTTGTTTTAGATGCGGCGGAAATCATTGGCGAATAAATGCACTTTAGATCGTAATGTAAAATGTAATAGCTGCGGAACGCCAGGCCACCTGGGTAAAGTGTGCATGGGAGCGAAGCGTGCGTCTGCGAATCAGATTGAAGAAGTCTTTTCCCTTGATCACTTTGAAATTCTAGAACACTTAAATCATCGTGACAAATTCTATAAAATTTTGATCGTGGAAGGACGACCGATACGATTCGAGATCGATAGTGGAGCATCTGTTTCAATCGTGAGTACAGATACCGTGCGCAAATATTTTCCATTGAAACAGTTACAACCTTCGACCTTGGAATTAATAACCTATTGCAAGACGCCTGTTAAAGTTGTTGGTTTGTTACCTGTGACGGTTGCTTGACGTGGTAATCTGGTCAAATTAAATTTATAC
>NW_012035614.1:0-533 GCF_000956235.1 Wasmannia auropunctata | reverse complement strand
CTCAGAATTTTTATGGTACCATATTCTACATATATTGGAGTATTTTTAATAATTTTTTCAGATCTTTAAAAGTAGATATAAAATTAATGTTTTTATTTGAAAATATGGGAAAATGTTAAAAAATTTATGTGTATAAAAATTGTGTGTATAGGGTAAAGTAGCGCAATTTGGTCATAGCGTAATTTGGTCAACAATATTTTTTGAGCGCTGCAGTCGCACTAGACACGTCGTTCATGTCATTAAATTGTCATTATATTAGCTTACTTTTGATGAGACATAGAGCTGAGTAGACGTGTTAATTTTTGCTTGGCAAAAAAAAGCGAAAAAATTTTGACAAATAATTAAAATTGACATCATACGTTTTATTCTGTGAAATGGTGATTTTTTGTGATGCAGGAAATGTGTGTTATGATATGGTTTTTTATTCTCTTTCATGTGATTAATCGCATTTCGGTGTGAAGTGCGTGGAAAAATTTTTACGCCCATTTTTTTCAACAAGCAAGGTTAGCGTAATTTGGTCAACTGCATATAGC
>NW_012035613.1:0-1039 GCF_000956235.1 Wasmannia auropunctata | reverse complement strand
AAGCTCGCGACATTTTTACAGAAATTCGGAGTAAAAATCGGGGACAGAATTGGCATCGCAACTGAAAATCGATTGGATTGGTTTATACCAGTTTATGCGAGCTATTATATTGGTGCTATAGTTGCACCGTACAATCCTACGTATACAGAATGTAAGTAAAAGTTACACTATTATCTCGGAAATGATTTATTTCCGGACCTGTATTTATATAATTACGTTTTTTCTTTTTTTTGACTCTCGAATCACCTTCCAAAGTATTGCAGACGATTTACTAGATAACCCCGTATACATATGTATATACAGAGACCGCCAAAAGTTCGGAGCTACCTAAATAATTCCTGTATGGTTCGAGATATTGGATTGAAAATAGGATTACAATGGCATAATACAATCTATTATTTAATATTGAAAACATATAATACATTTATTTTAACCCTCCGAGGAGGGCGGGTTGAAGGGGGTTGAAAATCTTAAATGTGAGGTCGAGTGAAGCTCGTTTGAAAGGACTTTTCGAGACGAAAAGAACGAGAGATTGTTGACGTCTTTGTTACACAGAGCATTAAAAAAAGTCGTGCACGACAAAACGAAAAGGACGGGATCGGCAATTGCTACACCCCAAAAAAAATATTCTACACTTCTCAATAAAATTAAAGCATCGCTTACTCTACCCTCCAAAAATAGGCAAAATTCAAGAGAGTGTACTTTCGTCAAAAATGATCGCATCGAGATGTTCAAAAAAGCAGTTTACAGCTTGAAATCTTTACTTTCCAAATCGGTACTTTAGAAAACAATCCTACTGATTTTTCATGGAATTACACGGATAGAAAAGGAGACCCGACGAATCTCAAATTATTTTACGAACTTTGACAAGTTCCTTGGCGCGAATTAAAAATTGCATGCAAATGCAGTTTACAGCTTTCGAAAGAGTGAATCTTTACCTTTAATTTGCCTTTTTGTTGAGAGTACGAATTTTTTTTCACCGAGTTATTCAACATTAAAGCAAAAATGGTCCTTTTTGCTTCAATGTTGAGTAACTCGG
>NW_012035612.1:0-509 GCF_000956235.1 Wasmannia auropunctata | reverse complement strand
GCTGAATTAAAAAGATTATTTTTTATTCTAAAATATCTCTTGACTATATTAATTTATACAATTGTAAAAAGATATTTTAGTGGCGATCGTGGCGCAAAAAGTTGCGCGGCAGCTTTTTATATGTTAAAGATCCAGGTTCAAATCCATCTAGAGCAATATAAACTTTAAAATCGATTTAAAGCGATCGCCAAGGCCTCTCGGAAGGCAACGGCAAACCACCAAAAGTATTTCTGCCAAGGAAAACCTCTTTTTAATAGGCCGTTCAGAACCGGCGTTAAAACTTTAGGTCCCATATATCTATGGATACATGCAGAAGTGATCGCCTACGACCGAGAATCGAATATGGCACATAATGATGAAAGAGATATTGTTTTCTTATAGATAGATGGACCAACTGGCAACAGGATGACATATGGAGAACTACTTCAGAAAAGCGTGAAGCTCGCGACATTTTTACAGAAATTCGGAGTAAAAATCGGGGACAGAATTGGCATCGCAACTGAAAATCG
>NW_012035611.1:0-303 GCF_000956235.1 Wasmannia auropunctata | reverse complement strand
AACACATTTATATTTTATATTTAAATAATGCAAGATTTTTGTATATAACTTTTTGTATATAACAACATATTTTAACGTATATTAAAAGAACCGAGTATTCATTTAGCATATAAAGCTGAATTAAAAAGATTATTTTTTATTCTAAAATATCTCTTGACTATATTAATTTATACAATTGTAAAAAGATATTTTAGTGGCGATCGTGGCGCAAAAAGTTTGCGCGGCAGTCTTTTTTATATGTTAAAGATCCCAGGTTCAAATCCATCTAGGAGCAATATAAACTTTAAAATCGATTTAAAGCGA
>NW_012035610.1:0-630 GCF_000956235.1 Wasmannia auropunctata | reverse complement strand
CGCAATAAACAATCTAGCGCGTTTTCAAGCTGCGTCAATTCAAATAATATACCATATATATGTTTGAGAGAACGTCTTATTCACATGGCGGGTTCGATTCCTGGCTGAGAACATGAGGTGATATCTTTTTGCAATAAATTTCTTTACAGATTCGGTAAGAATGGTTCGTATAGATGTAATTTAGCATTTATTGGACGTCGCGAGGGAGGGGGGTTTTCTAAGTATTGGATGCTTTGAGCATCGATTTATTAGATTGCCTTCGACAATTTAATTGTGATATTACATACTATTCGGTTCGGAGCTACGGAGAAGCATGCGATAGGCGGCCACATATTGTTATATGAACCGAAAATTGTAAGATTCACACTAATATTATATAGAAGCACCAAGATCCTGCTAAGAACCGTGTAGGCGTCATACAATCTTATTTGTTTCATAAAAAAATATATTTTTTATATGTTTTATTATTAAACACATTACGATTTTTAAACACATTTATATTTTATATTTAAATAATGCAAGA
This sequence comes from Wasmannia auropunctata, assembly GCF_000956235.1. Lineage (NCBI taxonomy): Eukaryota > Metazoa > Arthropoda > Insecta > Hymenoptera > Formicidae > Wasmannia > Wasmannia auropunctata. Next base: position 107 of record NW_012035610.1, on the reverse strand, counting down.
TTTTTGTATATAACTTTTTGTATATAACAACATATTTTAACGTATATTAAAAGAATCGAGTATTCATTTAGTATAAAGCTGAATTAAAAAGATTATTTTTTACTCTA
>NW_012035609.1:0-454 GCF_000956235.1 Wasmannia auropunctata | reverse complement strand
TGTGCTCTTCCGATCTTAAATATCAGAAAAGACCGTGGAACTTTAACAAACAAATGAGATCGTATGGTGCTTACACGGTACAAAGCAGGATCTTGGTGTTTCTATATAATATTAGTATGAATCTTACAATTTTCGATTCATATATTACACTACGTGGCCGCCTATCGCGTGCTTCTCCGTAGCTCCGAACCGAGTAGTATGTAATATCACAATTAAATTACCGAAGGCAATTAAAGAAATTTATTGTGAAAAAATATCATCCAGCATGTTCTCAGCCAGGAATCGAATCCGGATCTCCACGTTTGCCGGACGAACGTCCTTTAGACCACCGAGGCACATTCATCGCAATAAACAATCTAGCGCGTTTTCAAGCTGCGTCAATTCAAATAATATACCATATATATGTTTGAGAGAACGTCTTATTCACATGGCGGGTTCGATTCCTGGCTGAGAA
>NW_012035608.1:0-609 GCF_000956235.1 Wasmannia auropunctata | reverse complement strand
TGCTTGTATATTGCTAGCATTTTGCTATCTGGGTATTTATTATTTTTCGATGTGTCAGTAATAGGGACGTTCTTATCTTGTACAATGTATAGCATATCATTGATAGGTACTTTTATATGCGTATCACCTATCAATGACATGGACACAAGCATGTGTCACAAATTGGGACAATTTCAAATTTATGTGTCACTAAATGGTACAAAAACAATGTTTATAAAGAAATAATAAATAAATTAAGAATTGTTAAAAAAGTTAAAGAGTTTAATTTTTTCTGAATCTTAAATATTCAAATTTTCCAATAACATTTATTTCATGTACTTATTGTGACATATGTATTGATAATTTATTAATTGATTGTTACGACGAGGTTTACTTTGTCACTAATTGGGACATTTACCTTATATCTACATTTTTGATTAAGGAAAAATCGATTTTAATTAGAAATTTTAGTTGAAACCTAGTTTTTAAATAAAGCAGAATATAAGAAATAAAAGAGCAAGATTAATGTAAGTAAATTATTTTAAGTAACGAAATGTCGAAATTAATTAAAAATATTTCTTTATAATGAGTTATGAGTTATGATACGTAACATAAAATTTTACCTAAATT
>NW_012035607.1:0-386 GCF_000956235.1 Wasmannia auropunctata | reverse complement strand
TATGATTATGCTTGCATATTGCTAGAATTTTGCTATCTGGGTATTTATTATTTTTCGATGTGTCAGTAATAGGGACGTTCTTATCTTGTACAATGTACAGCATATCATTGATAGGTACTTTTATATGCGTATCACCTATTAGTGACATGGACACAAGTATGTGTCACAAATTGGGACAATTTCAAATTCATGTGTCACTAAATGGTACAAAAACAATGTTTAGAAAGAAATAATAAATAAATTAAGAATTGTTAAAAAAGTTAAAGAATTTAATTTTTTCTGAATCGTAAATATTCAAATTTTCCAATAACATTTATTTCATGTACTTATTGTGACATATGTATTGATAATTTATTAATTAATTGTTACGACGAAGTTTACTTTGT
>NW_012035606.1:0-1030 GCF_000956235.1 Wasmannia auropunctata | reverse complement strand
TGCTAGAATATCAAAACATTTTATAGCAAACTTATCAGTTTTAACACTCCAACAAATTATTTTGATGATTCAACAAAAAATTATTTTCAGATCTGTATTTAGTAAAAATTTTAGACCTTTTAACAAAATCGTCCTTTCCGTGTAGTAATATTCATCGCACTATTTATAAAAGGAACGAATTGGAAGGTGAATATGTCATAACAATAATTTCAATAAGGTCGCTGTGTATATGCAATAAATAAAAGGAAAATCACCAAAAACGGCCGAGAATAAATGTTGTCTGAATACTATTTTTATTACCAAAATTCTACGTAGATCACAAATTATAATAAGAATAAAACTGTCATTAAACTTGAACGATCATTAAAACACAATATGCCAATGATGCATGCTTGTTGTTTATTATATAACAATAAAACAAACAAATGTAACAGGAACATACAGATATAATTTTTTGTTTGAAAATATAAATTATATTATTTATATGCATACGTTGTAAAGTTATATTTTTATTGCAATCATTTTCCCAGTTTTTCCGTTGTGAGTTTCATCTGAATGTTCATCTTTCCACGACAATGCAACTATTTCTTTCCTTAAATATAAGACACGTTTTTATTAATATATTGTATTCTTGCTTCTGAAGTGACACAACAATACATGATTTTCGCATTATTATGCGAGAGTTAAGCAAACATTACGAGCATAGCAAATTATTTATATCATAAATATTATATGTCTAACAGGAAACGTATACACATACTTTTTATAATCTTAAAATATTCTTTATAATCAATATTATATAGTATCTATATTTTAGAAATAAAATACTAGATTCACGCTTTTGAAAACCGTAAACTGCATTTATGTGCAATTTTTAATTTGAATTATGGAACATTGCAAAGTTTGGAGAAGATTTTGATATTTGACAGATCTTTTTTTATGAACTTTGCAAAGTTTCATAGAGTCTTTTCCAAAAAAATATATATAATTATGAAAATGTTTAGGATCAATAGTTAATTTTAATTTCGAT
>NW_012035605.1:0-462 GCF_000956235.1 Wasmannia auropunctata | reverse complement strand
ATTACTAAAACAAATCTCAATATACATAATAATTGTCAAAATATATAATGACAGCCGTTCAACGAAGTAAGCATAGTGAGATAACCAATCAGCATCACGGAAAAACGGTAACAAATAATTTCGAGAAATGCGAGTTATCGACTTAACATACCTTTTTTTAGATAGGACTAGACAAAACATGCGCGCGCTACGCGCGCGCCAATACGACACGACACGGAAGTCGAACGTGACACAATCGAGCTTAAAACAACCAATTGGCATCGCGGAAAAGAGGCAACAATGAATTCGACTCAGCCACAACTTCAACATAACACGGATTTTTTATTAATGGAATGGATGGAATGGATATTACCGTTTGTCATTTTGCAGCAATTTTGAATGTATCAGCATGCCCCATTTGTATCAACCAGCTCAGATCTCCCTTATTTTGCAAGAGAACAGTTGTCGATTTATTTTGATTTT
>NW_012035604.1:0-546 GCF_000956235.1 Wasmannia auropunctata | reverse complement strand
CGTGTGCTCTTCCGATCTGTTCACTATTTCATTTCTTTAATTCCTTTTTCTCTTAATTATTGTAAAAAACATGTTTTGACATATCTATTGATTACAATTAAAAAGATATTGTTAGCACTATTATAATATTTTGTTAAACAAAAACTGATACCTAAAAGAAAAAATACAATACAAAGTATCAATTTTTTTTAGTAAAATATATATTAAAAAGAAGTTTTATAATAAAAATGTGTTTAGTAAAACTTATCTAAAATAATCTTGAAGTCATCCAAGAGAAAAAGAAAAATTGTTATCAACGTCGGAACAGGAAATAATGCTGCAGTAATAATTAATTTTACAATATATACATTGATATTACACTATTAACCTATTGCTATTACAATATTACTAAAACAAATCTCAATATACATAATAATTGTCAAAATATATAATGACAGCCGCTCAACGAAGTACGTATAGTGAGATAACCAATCAGCATCACGGAAAAACGGTAACAAATAATTTCGAGAAATGCGAGTTATCGACTTAACATACTTTTTTTAGATA
>NW_012035603.1:0-438 GCF_000956235.1 Wasmannia auropunctata | reverse complement strand
ATTCGCCAATGGTTAGAAGAATAATTACTATTAGTTAATAGGGTTTTTTATATATATTTTAATAAAAGATTCGTAAATACAATATATATTAATAATAATTTATTTTTAAAATAATACGTACCTATATATTGTCTTTTACAAAATAAGTATACAAACTTTTTTAATACGCAAAAAGTAGAAAATAATATTTTTTTAAAACATTTTTTTTTATTTTCAAAAAATATGTAGAAAATAAGCATTTACGACATATAATTAGTCTGCAATTTTGATAACAATAATTTTGAATCGTAACCATTAGTACGTCTCTCTAATCGTTACTATTTATAAGCCAATGGTTACATTTTTTCGTCAATCGTTACTATTGAGTCACAAATTTTGATTAATAAGTTCGAATCGTAACCCTTGGTTTCTTCAATTGTTACTATTCATAACCTAATG
>NW_012035602.1:0-898 GCF_000956235.1 Wasmannia auropunctata | reverse complement strand
CGTGTGCTCTTACGATCTTTAGTAGTTGCATCCTGCACAACTGAAATAACAGTAGCAATTGTACCATTCACTAGGCCCAAACTGACATCAATATTGCGTCTTATCATAACTTTCGCTCCAATTTTAATTGTAATTTGTTTTAAAAGCCCAGCTGTTCTAGTATTATCATCGTTATTATTTGCCAATATCTTTTTTACTTTTTTTTATATACATATATGAAATACAATCAATTGTATCTTCAGCAATTAATACTATTTTTTGTGAAACAATACGATTTAACATTGCAGCGTTGTCATAGTTACAAAAAACTAAAATAGCTCTTAAGTATTTATAATTTGGGGCTTAAAAATAGATGTTACAATAAGACCAATGAAGAGATAAAATAAAGAATAAAATAATTCCGAACTCTTTTATTCACTAAAATTAAATAAAATACAAGGACCATGGGAGTTAACGCGGTAAGCGCAATAAAAAACTAAATTAAATACAAGCAATTTTTAATAATATAATTACATAGTAGCTTGATAGGATAAAATTATATAGCTGTTTAATACGTTTTGACTAATCTTTCAGTCATATTCAGCGAATACATAGGATAAAGTAACGATGGTTCACTATACTGAAATCCGCAGTTATGCAATGGAAAATCGTGTAAAAAGTCCCAAACCGGTTGATCCCTTACAAAAAAATATGATTGGGAGCCAATGATATTATTGACCAATAGTTACTATTGATCAACTGTAATTTGGCGAATAGTAACTATTGGCGTATAGTAACTGTAGGACACTATTCGTACTATTCGCCAATGGTTAGAAGAATAATTACTATTAGTTAATAGGGTTTTTATATATATTTTAATGAAAGATTCGTAAATACAATATATATTAATAACAATTTA
>NW_012035601.1:0-2360 GCF_000956235.1 Wasmannia auropunctata | reverse complement strand
TTGTGCTAATTGTTGATATATTATACATATAAATATAAATAATTATATAATAAGCTAATTTAAAACTTTAATCTAAAATGATTAACATAGAATCAGATAAGTAATTATTAATTATATCTAATAAGAGTGAAATTAATAAGTTATACATTATAAGTTTCTACTGATATAAGAGTCTAATGTTTCCAATTCAAAACTTTAATTTAAACTGATTAACATAGAACCAGATAAGTAATTATTAATTACATCTAATAAAAGTGAAATTAATAAGTTATACATTATAAGTTTCTGATGATATAAGATTCTAATGTTTCTGATAAAATTTTAAAATTGATTGGTATTGTTATTCATAACTAGAATCGAATAAATACAAATAAAATAAGATATTGCATAAAAAAATTAATTAAACAACTCATTTCGTCAATATAATTAAGAAATAGATAAATAAAGAACTACATTAAAGAGCACAAAGCAACGATCAATATGTATACAATTATAATAATCGTGGTGAACAGTTTGCAACAAGATACACACGTTTTAAATTATGTCTGCATCAGATCAATGGTTAGGTATTCAATGTAGCTCTCTTTTTATGTATGTATTAAAAAAGAACTTGCATCGGGAGATTTTTTCTGGGTAAAATTCTTTTAACGCTTTTTAAATACACATAAGAATAGAACATGGTTATTAAGTGTCGGTTTAACGAGTTCTTCGCGACTGAAGTTATGATTTCTGTCATATGCCACTGCGCAGTATAGTAACTACCGTCAAACATGGTGAATCCAACAGAGCACGTATTTTCCAATGAGATACAAAAGCGCGGTGTATTTGTGGCAATAAATGAATTTGCCAAAGATCTGAAAAGTATGTCTGGAACATGTATGGATGTCGGTTGTGGTCCCGGAGACATAACAAATAATATTCTTTTACCAGCCCTCGACCTAAATGCTAGGTAATGATTGGTAAGAAGTAAAAAAAATTCTACGTATACATAACAGCGTAACGGTGTAAATTGTATCTCAATTTATGATTTTGCAGGTACGGATATTTCCGTTGTCATGACTGAATATGCGAAGGAAATGTATGGTAATAATAAACGTCTTGAATTCGAAATATATTAGACATTCAAACTAACAACTTGCCTGAAAAATATATTTGTAAGATTAATCAAATATTTTCATTTTATACCTTGCATTGATGCAACGAGATCAGGTAAAGAAATTTTTACAATAAATAAATTTGATCTTGTATATATGTATAAATACATATCAAAGCATAGAGTACATTTTTTTAAACATTACAATTATATTCGTATAACGATCATTTTTATAATGATGTTCAATATTTTTGACGTGTTATATTTTTAATGTATTATAATATTATATAATAACGACGCATATTTTTTGAAGACAAAAATGTGGTATGTTGGTATCGTATTTTATTAAAACAGTATTTGTATTAATTTCCTTGTTGTTCGCGAAAATATGATAAAAATATATTACACAAATTGATGATATTCCTTTTTTATATAACAGAAAAGCGTTTGAGAATATGTACTGTATGCTTCAACCTGGTGGAACTATTCTCGTCGTCTTTCCAGCATCTCATGATACTATATATGAAGTGATTAAGAATATTGCACAAGATGTCCGTTTTGCGCCTTACATTCAGGTAAATATTATTCATATGTTTTGTCTCGTCATAATTTTTCTGTTAAAATGTTTATTTGTAATTATTGCTGTTACATTTACACAGAATCCGAAAAACTACATATCGGCATTTTATAATTCGGTTCTACCTAGCGAGGATCTAAAAAGCCTACTTGAAAGTGTCGGATTTAACGTTCGACATTGCAGTCTTCGGGAGACAGATAATTCCGAGATAAATGCAGATACATTTTTATGTTAGTTGCTTGAGTTTTAATGTAAAAATTAATTTATTTATTGTAATTTTATTATTTCTTATTTATTAATTAATTTATTATTAATTAATTTATTATTAATTTATGCTTGCAAAATTATCATATATCACAAATTTTTTATCCCATATTATTTTTTTGTTATCACTTTACAATATTTGATAATATTTTACGATTAATTACGATCTATTGGATATCAATAACATTTAATACATTTGCGTTAATTTTTTCGGTAGGTTCGATTTTTTCCATTTGTAGCTTCTTGGATGCGATGCCACATGAACTACAGGAAGAATTTAAGATTGAATTTTCACGTGAATATAAAAATTACAAAATGAAATTGTATGGTAATAAACAACGTAAGGAAGGACTAATATTAGATATACACAAGTTATTGATCGCTTTTGCACAGAAAGATGTGCAATAATCGATCGGAAGAGCACAC
>NW_012035600.1:0-888 GCF_000956235.1 Wasmannia auropunctata | reverse complement strand
TCACGTGAATATAAAAATTACAAAATAAAATTGTGTGGTAATAAACAACGTGATAAGGAAGGACCAATATTAGATATACAAAAGATATTGGTCGTTTTTGCACAGAAAGATGTGCAATAATCGTATAACAGCATACATTACATTTTATGTCACATTTATTATGACTCCAAAATAGTTTATTAAATTAAAATTAAAAAATGGATTTAATATTAAAATTGAAAGCTATATAAAAGAATATATAAAAAAAATATAAATATAAATATAAATCATTGATATGTAAAAAGAAATTATTTGTATTTAAATATGTATATTATATTGAACAAATTTATAATCAATTTATAATTACCGATCAGATTTTAATTACAGTAGGTAAAACTGTATCTTGTTATTGCGAGAAATAATGTTGATATTAAATGAATGTATTCTGTGATCGAATGTTACGAATAATCGGAAATACGTTCCGCAAAATTTCGGCGGATCGCATAATCGCAATTTTGTCTTTTTTTTATCGCTTCACAACTGTCTCGGCTAATTCATACTAGGGAAATAAGTAAATCATAGCCTCGTTAATATTCTGATAACGCATGTGTCGGCAGTCGATACTGAGAGATAATTTCGTCGATCGGAAACAACAACGATAACACGACACGTTTAGCTGGCCCTCATGCAGTTGACAACATTGAACACATGCACACAGGCACACGTGATGAACGCGAAAGAGTAAACAGTTGGCCTTTGTTTTATACATATGTATGGCTAAGTTGTGCTAATTGTTGATATATTATATATAAAAATATAAATAATTAAATAATAAGCCAATTCAAAACTTTAATCTAAAATGATTAACATAGAATCAGATAAGTAATTATTAATTATATCTAATAAGAG
>NW_012035599.1:0-514 GCF_000956235.1 Wasmannia auropunctata | reverse complement strand
TTTTATAATTNTAAAAATATAAATATAAATAGAAAAATATATGTATAATAATTATTTCCTATGTAAATTTATTTATTTAGTTAATTACTAAACGTTTAATATGCTTGTATTTTAAATTTAATACATTATTAATATTTTAATTAGTGTATAATGTAAATAATCAATATTTTAATATTTAATTAAAATTTATGCTTTATAGTGTCATCTCGTAAATAGTATCCTTATAGTATCTTTATAGTATCTTCTCATAAATTTTTTTCATATTTCCGCGTAACTCGTCACTCTGATATCCGTTATGATCGACGTGTTATACTGATCCTCGAAAGCACTCACAACACACATACCGTCTCTCGCTTAGAAGGATGAAAAAGTGTAGTCGACAAGTCAATGCTCGCCGGAGATCTGATCGAGAGCCAACAACGAGGATGAATTTAGAATGTCTAATCCTGCGGAGAACACGGTTGGCAAGGACGATGTCAATATAATTCCTTTACTGCGACTGTTTTGAGCCTCC
>NW_012035598.1:0-339 GCF_000956235.1 Wasmannia auropunctata | reverse complement strand
ATCTACACTTCAAGCACGAAAGAAAAAAGCATTACGAGCTTCAGAAACGAACAAGCAACGGGAAGCAAGACTGGAAACTGTTCGGGTACGCACTGCTCAAGCCCGTTCATCTGAAACAGACGAGCAACGGGAAGCAAGACTGGAAAACGTTCGAGTACGTGCTGCTCAAGCCCGTTCGTCTGAGACAGTCGTGCAACGGGAAGCAAGACTGAAAACTGCTCGAGTACGCACTGCTCGATCCAGACGAACATTGTATGCTGATTTAAATCTTGGTGCATTCAATTACGATACTAATTATGATTACAGTCTTCATCCAAGTGTGGTCATTGGAAAGATGGA
>NW_012035597.1:0-768 GCF_000956235.1 Wasmannia auropunctata | reverse complement strand
TTCTTTTTTTTTAAAACTTGGAGATCTTTCGTCTTTGTTCGCTTGACACTATAGCGAATGCAATTTGTGAAACGATCGATTATTCAAGATACTTCGATGCTCTTCTTACTTCCATCGTGATTCAACGTGAAGGGCGACTCACGCGATTCTAAAGGGACTCCGCTGCGCAAAAAGACTCTGAAATCGCTTTTTTCCCCGAGCATCGAGCTGTAACGGATTCAACAAGGCGTGTCAATGCGATGCACGACGGTGCGCTGCGCCGCGACGCGACGCGACGCTCGAATTCACATTTCACGCGTTATAATCTTTAATTAAAGCGATAGTTTTCCGCCGCGCATAATGCGGAGTCATTAGACGACAACGGCTCGAATGTCTCACCGCGGGTTGCCACGTCACCATCGTCACTCCCATCCCGTTTCCCGCGTCTTTAGTCTGCCTCCGTCCTCCTTTACCTTGAGCCGTCGTTTCGCGAGAGCGTTTAAGCGAGTGGCGGTCGTCGTTAAAAATTACGAGCCGCGATACATTACGACCGTTACATAGGTACCTCGACGTTCCCCGCATCGCGTATCGCTCCTTGATATGCAATCGCCATTAACCCATTTCACGTATACTGTTCTCATAAGCATGCCCCCGTAGTGCATCTTTTGAAAGCTGCAGCCGCTCGCGGCCGATCGCTCGGGTTCGCCTTCATTACGCGTGGAACACGGCACAACAGATGTTTCCCATGTCAATTATTTCTTCGTACCCTTTCGAGGTCGCAACATCGCA
>NW_012035596.1:0-555 GCF_000956235.1 Wasmannia auropunctata | reverse complement strand
ATTTTTATTTAACTTGACGCCATTTACTGTCATTGATATCAAGTCATTTATACAGGTAATATATATAGTAATATACATATCACTGAAGTAAAGTTAGTTAATATTAAAGTACAACGAAGGATACCATTTAGGTTTTATTGCTTAAAAAAATTATATTTAATTTAGACACAAGTTTTTTTTCAAGGAGCGCGGTTACACTTGACACCCTTATTTTACTTTTTTTTTAAAAGTCAATTTTGTAACGATATCACGCATTTTGTAGTGTTGTAACATACCTCGGATTAATGCCTGTTCAGGATGTTTTATTCGAGGAGAATTGCTCCGTCGCATATGGTATTATCCCATTCTCGTGCTTTTTTTACTGGGCTCATAACAGAAATTGTGTAACGGAAAAATATATAGATAAAGGAGGCAATGTAAATATATGGATCTGACCTTTCATTTTTCTACTAAAACAGTTATAATTATAGTGTAATATATAAAAATTAATATAAAAAATAATAATTTTTTTGGATAATACCTCATCTATATAATACGGATTCGTCCAATAGATGG
>NW_012035595.1:0-528 GCF_000956235.1 Wasmannia auropunctata | reverse complement strand
TTGTTGCAATCTAATATTGCAACGGTGACCCATAATAATTGAGGATGCCGACGCAGGACTTCGACATCCTCAATACGCGTCCTCCAAAAACTGCGGCAGTTGCAATTAAGCAACAATTGCAACTGCTGAGCAGTGCAGTGGCCCACTCGAGACGGGATAAAACCCACCGTCCAGCGGACCACTGCGGGAGTTCACTTTAATCATTAACGTATAACGTTACGCTGTCGGAACGCGCAGTGATCAATTTGTAAGTAACACGTAAAATATAGTCAGTGTGTTAAACTATATAACTGTGCATCAATTCAACAATTACCACCACTACGAGTCCTTTCCACGTTACACCCCTGCCACGGTGTAACATATCACATATATAAAATCGAATATTATGTAGAAAGACGTTTAAATTTTAAATATTTTATATTGCATTATACAGGGTGTATGTCCCAAAATTCGCGAATCAAAAATATTGTAGAAAGAAAGTATTTGAAAAATTAAGTACAAAAATTATTTGTAAATTTTTATTTTAAG
>NW_012035594.1:0-1074 GCF_000956235.1 Wasmannia auropunctata | reverse complement strand
ATAGTTATAGTTTGACTTAAAACTTTTTTATAGTAACCTGTATCGTGCATGATTATCCAGGGAGAAAATGAAAAAGTTCAAGAAAAAATGTAATTTTGCAGCAATATATATGATATAGCATTATACTTATTTATAAAGGGTTTATACAATAAAAATTATGATTTTATTGATGTATTATTCAAATAAATAACAAATTTATATCAAATGTCGATAACATCGGCACTCGTGCAATTACCGTCGGGCCCTCCAGGCCCTTTGGCCGGTATGAAAATCAATCCAAGGTTGACGGTCTATAATAGTCTATCGAAGGTGCAAATTAATAAAATTATTAAACTAGCTCATCGCGCTTATCAAAACGGTACGTTAATTTCCGGAGCCAAATGTTCATCAATGGTATAAATTTCAACGCGAAAGCGCAGTGCTCCCATTTTCAATTCAACAAATAATAAAATGTACTTGTATATCATGAGGTTTTTGGCCCTCATTCAAATGCTGTTTGCTGCATCATCGGGGCCGAATGTTGGTTAATTTCAATAAAATTGTTATAATTTTGATTAATCTTGACACGGAAGCGCGCTCCTATTTTTAAATTACTAATTGCGATAAGTATATATAAAATGTAAAAATTTTTGGAACATTTTTCAAACACGGCTGCTGCATTTCCGGGGCAAGATGTACGTCAATTTTCACAAAATTCATAATTTATAAACCTTGCGCTCATACTTCAAATTCACTAATTCAATATAGGTTTAAATTAAATTAAATAAAAAAACTTTTGAAGCATTTTTAAACGCTTCGCTGTATTTCCAGGGCTGGATGTTGGTCAATTTTCAAAAGATTATTATAATTATCACCTTGGAACACGACAACATATTCAAGCCGAGAGCGGGTGGAAAAAAGGCCGATTGGATTGATGTTTCGGAAGGCACCCTAACGGTCAATAAACAACCCCTAGTGCCGATTAAAGATTTCTAACAGCGCCAAAAATGATTTGTAACATTTGCGCTTTGGCACACGACATGATATTTAAGCCGAGAGCTTGTGAAAAAAAAGCCGATTGGATTGATGTTTCGA
>NW_012035593.1:0-456 GCF_000956235.1 Wasmannia auropunctata | reverse complement strand
GAGTCAACTTCCTGAGGGGACGATGTTACTCGATCTCAAGCCAGCGCGATCGTTGGTCCTGTTTTGGTCGAGGAACTTAATCCTTTTGACTCAGGATCGGACCAGTGCGATTTTCTGCAGGGAAAGGGGAAGTGAATGAGGGTGAGGTCGTTTAATGAATTATAGAGAGTTTAAGAATTAATTGATACGATTAAATATATTTCTAACAATGTTCATAGTATGTGAAAAAGAGAGTCACTACATTTAACATTTCTATTATTACGGAGTCGGGAGATCTAGCGCTGTGGATTATAGGTAATTCTCGATATTAATAATTATCAGCGGATAGTACTCATGTTATTTAATCTCGAAAGAAACGTATGTAACATGTTTGGAATTTTGGACTCAGAGTTCATTAATAATTATATATACTTATATATATATATATTTATTTATTTATGTTTTTGTATATTAAAA
>NW_012035592.1:0-464 GCF_000956235.1 Wasmannia auropunctata | reverse complement strand
AAACCAATGTTATCATCTTATGTCTCTCTCCCAAAACTTTTGTCTGAAACATTTTTCTCTCAAACCTTGCGATTTCTAAATATTTGACTGTCTAAGTTAAAATGGGTCACCCTGTATACAAGGTGTCCCAGAATTGGCGCATTCGGAGTACAGGACATTATACTTTGTGCTAAAAGGAACAACTTTTTCCTTTAGCAAATTTTGATCTGACAAGTAATTTTGGCAGGAGAGCTGGTTAAAGTTAACGAATAATCGCTCTTATCCATGCGGCGCTCAGGGCCGGCGCGCGCTCCTCCATTCACTTGTTCCTAATCCTTGGCTAATATTTACAAATAATGTCTTAAGATACTAATACGGCTCTGTTATAATTATTTTATAACATTTTAAGGCTGTGTTTAAGACAGTCTTAAATATTAAGAATCAATTATAAATATCTTTATTGCTTGAAATATGAATCATAAAAT
>NW_012035591.1:0-431 GCF_000956235.1 Wasmannia auropunctata | reverse complement strand
TAACTTATTCTAATTTCTTCGCTCTTCTTTTCTTTACTTTTATACATTTATACATTTGTCTATCTTTACATTTTTATACACTAATACGCTATTATACATTTATCTTTATATATATATATATATATATATATACACACAGTGCGGTCCGTAAGTTCCCGGACTGATTTTTTGCAGCCTCCTCATTGACGCCATTTATCGGACGATTGTCGAACTACATAGTGAAACCTTTTCGAACAGTCATGTTGAATGGCATAATTTTAGCCGCAGTTGTTGAAGAGTGCGGACATTTGATATAGCCTGGTGTTGTGTGGGTGCGTCACAAGGCAGATAAAGGATTGGCCAACGCAGCTAAAATATAGCCGTGGCGGCTAATGTGTGTTTTTTAAAATATAAGGACAACTAATATTGTTACTGCCAAAGCTAAATTTATA
>NW_012035590.1:0-400 GCF_000956235.1 Wasmannia auropunctata | reverse complement strand
GTATTTGTTCGGTGGGAAGTGGGGGGAGGGGGGGTATGTTGGGTACTAGTTTAAGGAAAATATTTCTTTTACATGGAAAAGATTCGGGTAGGATGCCAGAGGATTCAGTAAGCTAGGTAGGGAGTAAGGAAAATATAATAAAATTTAATTTTTATTTAAAAATTTATTGAATTGGTGAGTATATAGATAAATTTTGGTGAGGTTATAGGGAAATTTAAAAAATTACGTAAGGTATGAGGAAGATAATATATAGAATGTTAAGTTTAATAAGGATTAATAAAAGTCATTAAGATAACAGCGATAAACATTAGTGCCAGCAATTGCGGTTAGACTAAGAGCTGTGTGTAAATTTATATAGTTAAGAATAGATAATGGTTAAATTTAGAGTTTTAGGGGACAA
>NW_012035589.1:0-598 GCF_000956235.1 Wasmannia auropunctata | reverse complement strand
TGAAATAAGAAACTTCCGTGATTATACGTACAGACTGTTTTCACAATAATTAGTTGTTTATACCGATTTGACTTGATATATTTTATGACATTGAAATTTTACTTTGTAAACGTTGTCTAGACGTGCGCGATAAAAACGATTCAGTTATACAGAATATTGCGCAGAATATTGCGAAAATAGATTTATTTTCATCGTTATTCCTTGTTTGGAAAATAACTTTATCACGCATGGTTGAATTTGTATTAAATTAACCTTTAATTTGGTCACAAAAAATTTAAAAATTAAAAAAAAGAATTTAAAGAGATGAAAGAAATATTTAAAAAAATTTTTTTGTAATTTTTTTATTACTATTATAAAATACACTTCAAGTCATTCAACTTTGATCTAGAACACTTTTTTCTATCTTACAGTTTTGATGATATTCACGTCGGAAGAAAAAACCTGATTTTTTTCATGGGGTGATTTCATCCCTTCAAAACGGAATAGAGCACCTACAAAAAATAGTTTCGCACTACGGACAAATTGCTCTACTTTTACACAAAGTTTCAGATTTTTCTGAATTTTCGGGTTTCCTAACTTCCGTTCGGAAGAGCACACG
>NW_012035588.1:0-655 GCF_000956235.1 Wasmannia auropunctata | reverse complement strand
AGACTTGCATATAATTTCGTAAAAAGCAAATACAAATTTCTAAAAAAGAAATCTCTTACTTAGAAGTTTCGAGGGCGCGCATATAATTTCGTAAAAAGCAAATACAAATTTCTAAAAAAAGATATCTCTGACTTACAAGGGAAGTTAGGAAACCCGAAAATTCAGAAAAATCTGAAACTTTGTGTAAAAGAGTAGAGCAGTTCATCCGTAGTACGAAACTATTTTTTGTTGGTACTCTATTCCGTTTTGAAGGGATGAAATCACCCCTTGAAAAAAATCGGTTTTTTTCTTCCGACGTGAATATCGTCGAAACTGTGAGAGATAGAAAAGTGTTCTAGATCAAAGTTGAATGGCTTGAAGTGTACTTTATGATAGTAATAAAAAAATTTTTTTTAATTTTTTTAAATATTTACCTCACCATTTCACATTTTTTTTTTAAATTTAAAATTTTTTTGTGACCAAATTAAAGGTTATTTTAATACAAATTCAACCATGTGTGATAAAGTTATTTTCCAAAGTATCATTTTCAAGAAATAATTACAAATGCCTCTATACGCACACCATCTGTACTCGTTTACGCTGCGCATAAGCAGTAAATTATCCTATTTTTATGTAGTATAATATAAATATAAGTAGGAATACATGTTGCGCAATA
>NW_012035587.1:0-391 GCF_000956235.1 Wasmannia auropunctata | reverse complement strand
TTTTATTTTTATTTATTTTATTACATTCCATTTTTATTTTATTTGTTTTATTTTTTATTTATTTTATTTTATTTATTTCATTATATCATTCCTTATTTTAATAAATTGAAAAGATTAGACAGATCCCTTTAGACGCAAGATAAGACGTATCATAAATCACAAGTAAAACATTAAAGCATGTATTGCTTTAACTCGACACATCGTTAGAAAATTATTTTTTATTTCTACAATAGATATTAGCTATGTGATAGGCGGGTTTTATTGATTTGATTCATTATTTTATCAATTTTATACATATATTCATTTTATTTTACTTTATTGATAAAATGAATCGTATATCATCACTAGTTGTAAGACCATGAGAGAAACAAAAGAGCTATGACAGGGACGA
>NW_012035586.1:0-466 GCF_000956235.1 Wasmannia auropunctata | reverse complement strand
TTAGATTAATTAAATTCAATTCGCATAATGTTCAATTAGCATATATACTACGTATATACTACGTATATATGCTAATTGAATTTAATTAAGTTAATTGTCTAATGACTTGACTCATCTTATTGAGATTTAGAAAAATTATTTATTATACTACGTATATATGCTAATAGAACTTTATGCTAATTGAATTTAATTAAGTTAATTGTCTAATGACTTGACTCATCTTATTGAGATTTAGAAAAATTACTTTTTAGTCATGATTATTGTTATATGCCTAAGAACCTATTAACAAATACAACAAAATATTTATTTTATTTTGTCTTCTCTACTTTATGCCATTTTAATATTTATTTTTTATTTATTTTATTACATTTCATTTTTTATTTTATTTGTTTTATTTTTTATTTATTTTATTACATTCTATTTTTTATTTTATTTGTTTTATTTTTTATTTATTTTATTTTATTTA